>NW_025959148.1:0-50750 GCF_023159225.1 Perognathus longimembris pacificus | reverse complement strand
TTCAGCTGATCTGCCTTCTCCGGCAGCAGGGGAACGGAGGGTGCCCTTTTAGCAGATTCCAGGGTGAGGATCCTCGCCTGAAGGTCGTTGGTTTTCACCCCAAGTTACAGACACGAAATCATGGCCACCCCGGAGAGGAGGGTGGCCAGGGTGGTGCACGGGGGCATGGCACAGGTGCAATGCTGCCTGGAAGGGCTGGGTTCTTCAGATCCAGCCTTTCACCCTGCTCCCTTCCCCACAGGCTTCTTCACCAGCATGGTAAGGGGGGGGGGGTCCTCTGGCCACCTTCTACCTCCTGCCAAGACAACTGGCCAGAGGAGTAGCGACAAGTCCTCCAAAGTTCAGTCCTGGCGGCTGCACAAGTAGTTGGCAGAGTAGGTGCCAGGCAGGCGCGGTGAGGGACCTGTATGGGGCTCAGCACGGGGACCCGCAGGCAAGGACCATCCTCAGCCTGTGGCTCTCCTCCCAGCTGGGAGCAAAACAAACAAAAATAAATAATGCTCTCCTCTGCACTCCTCTGAGCTCCTCTGCTCTCCTCTGCTCTCCTCCTCCTCTGCTCTCCACCTCCTTTGCTCTCTTCCTCCTCTGCTCTCCTCCTCCTCTGCTCTCTTCCTCCTCAATTGGATGATAAACTTGGCTTCAGGTGTGTTAGGGAGATAGAAGCGTAAAGGTAGAAGAGGGAAATGGGTTTCAAATGTACCCTAAGTGCATCAAGTACTGAAAATGAGTACTTCATTTATGGCTCTGCAACAATCTAACATGTCCTCGGACCCTTTTGGTGCCAATAAGATAGAGGAGAGTTGTGTGACAGATCTCTGGTCTTGCAGGCTTTAGGTTGTAACAGAAAGGAGAACTAGATGGTTCTGAATGTTTATTCAAGGTCCATCCACCCACTTCCTCACTTTGAGCCCTCCCATTATGTTCTTAAGCTTCAAGGAAATAAGTGTTTCTGTTCTCTCACCCGATCCACTCCATTCCCCCCATGTACGGTCCAGTGCCAGGTGCTAGCAAGATCAACAGGGAGCAAGGTGTGGGTACTGTTCATTGGGAGCTGCAGGCTTGCTGTGTTGGCTGGTCCCTCTGGAAGGAATGCTGGTGGCTCCCCTACCCTCTCCTCCTCGTGGGAGAGACCCCCATGACCTGTGTTTGCATTTGCCTCTGTGCTTATATAGCCTCTGTATTTACACCTGACCATGCTAGGGCAAATAGGCTTCCCCTAGTTCTTAAGCAATGAGCCAGAGCTGTCCAGTCAACGGTGGTTTGGCAGCATTATGCTGCCTTTAGCCATTTGGGAACCCTATGAAATTGGTCATGGCCCCTTCCAGGATGTGCAGCCTACCAGAGTGCACAGGCGTGAGGCAGAAATAGCAGGGCCTCCTCTTGAGCACAGACCCCTCTCCTCCCGCCTTGTTCCTTTGCTGGGGCTGGCAAGCCTCATAGGCAGGGTGGCCCAACGAGCTAGGATGGCCAGCCAATGACAGGTAAGATCCTTCAGGGGGGACGACCTAAGACAGGCGCTTTCTCGAGTAGGACATCCACCAGCTTATTAAACAGAAAAGGCGGAGATGTGGGGCGCACCGCCTGGCCCCGACTGTGCACGCCCTGGAGTTGTGTGACTGTTGCACCGCCTCCGGGGAGAGGGATCCTGGCTAAGCCCGCCTGCCTTCGGGGTCCGGAACTGGAAGGCAGCTCTAGGCAGTAACCTGGGGTGGTCCTGCTGGTAGTGACATAGACTCAGGCCGCCCCTTAGGGAGGTCCCATGGCCTTCCACCCTTGAGGGACAGCTCCAACCGCCAATCGTAGCCCCTGACTAGGTATGTTACACCCCTCCTCTTCCTGCTGCCATTGCCCATACTTAAGATGGGGTTCGCGCCAATAAACAGAGAGCGGTCTTGAACTCTGCCCAAGTCGACTGACCATCTAACTGTGGCATAAAGGTTGGGTTGGGCTGCGTGCGGGCGACTTGCTGCTTATTACCTATTCTGGGTTCACCCTCGGCGGGGAGGGGCGCGCCTCCTTGCCTCTCCTGCTGGTCAGGAGAGCGCCCGGGGTGCAGGGCCCCCTGCATCTGTCCATCCATCTGTCTGTCTATGTGTCTGTCTCCCTGTCCATCGGTCTGTCCATCTCTTGTGCGTCTGTCTGTCTCCCTGTCTGTCTCTATGTTGTCCTGTCTGTCCGTCTGTCTGTGTGTCTGCGCCTCTCTCCGTCTGTGTGTCCGCCCGTCCCTCCTTTTCCGTCTCCCAATCCACATGTCCGTCCCTCTGTCCGCCCCTCCATTCCTCCGACTGGACTGTGTCTCTCTGTCTGGGAGACGCACCCAGCACCACCCAAGGAGGATTCAGCACCCAGCACCACCACCCAAGGAGGACTCAGCACTCAATACCACCACCCAGGAGGCCTCAGCACACAATACCACCACCCAGGAGGACTCAGCACCCAGCACCACCACCCAAGGAGGACTCAGGTCTGTCTGTCTGTCTGTCTGTCTGTCTGTCTGTGCATGGCACCCGCACCCCCGAGGCCCCAAGGCCTGTCCTCACCGGAGTGCCGCCTTGGCTTCCCCATCCCCGAGAAAGGAGAATGAGATGCCCAGGAGCCAGGAAACCCCCAGGAGAAGCGAGAAAGGGGAAGCGGCATCCACTCCCCGTCCGGAGCCCAGAAACGGCGGGGCCCAGCCGCCCCAAGCTCCCCAGGACACCCACCCGGGGGTCCACACCTGACAGCCCAAACCCCCGGAACCAAGACGGGCACCCTGGCTGCCCCACACCCGACCCGATGTGCCAATGGCCTGCAGTGAGTGTGAAAGCCCCCGGGGCCACCAGGGAGGAGAGGGAGGGGGAAGGAGAGAGGGATGAGATCAAGCACCCATCCCCCACCCACCCAACACCCACCCACCCACCCACCCATCCACCCACCCACCCATCCATCCACCCACCCACCCACCCAATTATACACCCACCCACCCATCCATCCACCCACCCACCCATCCATTCACCCACCCACCCAACCATCCACCCACCCATCTACCCACCCATCATTCATCCACCCACCCATCCACCCATCCACCCACCCATAGATCCACCCACCCATCCACCCCCCCACCGATCAATCCACCCACTCTTCCACCCATCCACCCAATCATCCACCCACCCACCCACCCATCCCCATTGCTCTCTCCACAGTGCTCTCCAGGTCCAGGCCTCCTGCCCTGATCCTCCCCTGGTCTGCAGCCTCCATCTTCCTCCCCTTCCTCCTCCTCCTCCTCCTCCTCCTCCTCCTCCTCCTCCTCCTCCTCGTCCTCATGGCTGAAGCTCATCCGGGTAACTCACCTCCTTTCTGGTTCCTCCATCAGCCCAAGGGAGGATTCGAACACAGTACCCTTGTATGGATGATCCTGACTTCTCACCTTTGTTCCTCGTGACCCCCCCAACCCAACCCGAGACTCCCACACCATCTTCTGGAAGCTTCCCCGCGCCCTCCTGACCCCTGAGACCCCCCCAACCTTGGGCCCTGCGACCCCTGACCCTGTACCTGACCTGGGCCTGACCTTCGACTCCAGGAGCCACAGGCTAAGCTTGCACTGTGTGGCCACCACCACAGAGGCCCGGTGCATCGTTGTGAACCCGAACAAGGGGTCGGTCACACTGCTGGACAGTTGGGGCAATCGAGGCACGACGGAGACACCAGGCCCCCACCCTGGGAGGCCAATGGTGGGGGCTGTGGGGTAAACTGAGGCAGGGGTGGGCTGGCCCACATTCCCTGGTGTTCCGGGGGCTAAGTTGAGGCATGGATGGACGAATGGATCTCCCAGGTGTTCCGGTTTATGTCAAGGCACCGACCCCCCCGCTCTCAAGGTCCCCGTCGGACAATGTAGCTGCGAATTCTGGGATCTCCTGTGGTACCAGGGAGTCGAGTTCGAGGTTACACTCACTGTGGCCAGGAGGCCCCTGACCAAAGGCCTGGGGTTCACAAACCCGGGTGAGGTCCTGAGGTTCCGGGTCGGGGTGTGGGGATCGAGGGTCAGGGGTCACAGGTCATATGTTGAAGGTTCAGGGGTCATTGGGTTGAAAGTTCAGGAATCATGGGGTTGAACTGGTCAGGGGTCATGGGTTGACGGGTCAGGGGACATGGGGTTGAAGGGTCAGGGGTTTTGGGGTTGAAGGGTCAGAGGTCGTGGGGTTGAAGGGTCAGGGGTAAGTCTCCCCACAGGCCCTCCACCCTCCACCCCCCCCCGCCATGTCGTTTCCCCAGGCCTTGTGTGTTATGTCTTCGAGGCCCAGGCCCTGAACTGCTCATGGGCACTGGGGCCGCAGGCACCGCGGGAGACACAGTAGTCCTTCAGGATCCGGACTCCAGGTGGGGCCACCCCTGCCGGTTTCAATGCCCCCTCCGCACCATTGTCGGTTTCTAATGTTCCCCGCTCATCCCGCCATTGTCAGTTTCTAACGCCTCTCTTTGGCATTGTCAGTTTGTAATGCCACCTCTGTTGGCCATTGTCGGTTTCTAATGTCCCCCCCTTCGGCCATTGTGAGTTTCTAATGCCCCACCACTCCCTAGGACCGGCCTGTACCATGAGTGCTGGCCGACATGTGCCAGTCCGGCCTCCAGGTGGGCTGCATCCTCCCCGATCTTGCTGGCCTCTGGGCCCAGACCTACGCCCTGGTCACCGGCTCGAGCCCCGCTGGCCCCGTCCACTTCCTGGACGCCTGGCTCTATGCCCGTGAAATTGGTGAGGGTGGTTTCCAGTACCCCCTGGACCACCCAGGGAAGTTTCAAGTATCCCAGAGACCACCAAAGGCAGTTTAAAGTGTCCCCAAGAACACCGAGGGTGGATTTGTGTCCTCGAGACCAACGAGAGTGGTTTCAAGTATCCCACGAGCACTTTGGTGCATGGAGGGCAGTTTCAGGTATCCCCAAGACCACCTAGGGCGATTTCAAGGGTTCCCCATGACCCCCAAAAGCAGCTTCAAGTTTTCCCAGGACCATCCAGGGTGGTTTTAAGTGTCCCCGAGACCGCTGAGGGTGGTTTCAAGTGTCCACACGAGCACCTTGGTGGATGGAGGGTGGTTTCCACTGTCCCCATGAGCATCCAGGGCAGTTTTGAGTGTCCCCCAAGACCCACAAGGGCAGTTTCAAGTATCCCTGGCACAACCGAGGGCAGTTTCGAGCCCCCCCACCCCACCCGGTGTCCCTCCATTCATCTGTGGCAGTTTTCAGAACACTTTGACCCCCTGTGAAACGTGAGCATTGCCTGCGGCCCCCGGGGCTGGCAGGTATGGTGGGAGCCACACAGGACCTGGAGGCAGTGGAGCAAGCACGACTTCCTGTACCAGCTGGCCCTGTGCATGGGAGTACTCAGTGCAACACCCGGGAGTACTCGGTCCAGCACTGGCGGGGAGTATTTAGTCCAGCAACGGTCAGGAGGGGGTGGGGTTCCGGATTGGTGTGGGATGGGAGTACTCAGTCCAGCACCGGGGAGGGATGGGAGTACTCAGTGCAGCACCCGGGAGTACTCAGTCCAGCACCAGGGAGTACTGGTTGTAGCACCCTGGACTACTCAGTCCAGTATTGGTTGGGAGAGGTGGGTTTCAGGATTAGTGTGAAATGGGAGTACTCAGCCCAGCACTGGGGAGTACTCCACACAGCACGTGGGAGTACTAAGCACATCACCCAGAAGTACACGGTCCAGCACCCTGCCCCGCAGTCAGTGCTGACTGAGGCCTGTGCTCTGTTCTTTTAGCATGGTGGCCAGCTGGTCTCCCAGGACTCCCCGGTGAGTGATCCTGGAACCGCCCCGTGCCTCAGTTTACCCCTGCCCCATGGCGAGTCTCCCCCGACATTGAGGTCTTGGGAGGCTCAGACAACACCTACGCCCTGCCAGGCCTCGAACCCGGGCCTCACCGGGCCTGTGCATCCGGGCCAGGGAAGCCCGCACCCTGACCTAGGGCTCCTGGAGCAACACGGTGGAGTTTGGGGAGCAGAGGGCGGTTTCAACTGTCCCCAGGGAGGTTTCAGGTGTCCCCAGGAGTAGAGATTCTGGGTGGGGGGTGGTTTCAAGTGTCCCCAGGACCATTTTGGGCCTGTGGGTGGATGGAGGGCGGTTTCAAGTGTTCCCGGGGGAAGGGGTCTGGGGCGATTCGTTTCAAGTGTCTCCAGGGTGGGGAGGGGTCTGTGGTGGGTGGTTTCAAGTGTACCCAGAGCGGTTTCAAGTGTCCCAAGGGTGTTTTCTAGTATCCCAATGGGGAGGGGCTCTTGGGGGGGTGGTTTCAAGTGTAACCAGGACCACCTTGGGCCTGTGGGTGGATGGAGGGCGGTTTCAAGTGTCCCCGGGTTGGAGTGGTTCTGTAGGGGGCGGTTTTAAGCGTCGCCAAGGCAACCCTGGGCCTGTGGGTGGATGGAGGGCGGTTTCAAGTGTCCCCAAGGGGAGGGGGTCTGGGTGAGGGTCAGTTTCAAGTGTCCCATGATGGGGGCAGTTCTTTAGGGGGTGGTTTCAAGTGTCTCCAAGGCAACCCTCGGCGTGTGCATCGATGGAGGGCGGTATCCAGTGTCCCCACGAAAACCTTGGGCCTGTGAGTGGATGTAGGGCAGTTTGGAGTGTCCCCACGGCGGTTTCAAGTGTCCCCGGGGGAATGGGGATCTGGGTGGGGGGGTGGTTTCAAGTGTCCCCAAGACCATTCTGGGCCTGTGGGTGGATAGGTGGCGATTTCAAGTGTCCTCAGAGGCCTCACATGGGGGGGAGCCTTTGCAGGTGGAGTCGTGTGGGGAGGGCTGGGGCAAGGAGCTGAGGGTCACGTGTCCCTCCCTCCCCACTTCATGTGACCCCTCCCCCTCCCATCCCTTCCTCCCCGAGTGTGTGCACACCCACACGGTCGGAGGTTTCAAGGGTCCCCGCCGGGCCAGCCATGCTGCACCTGCTGCTTCGGCAGCACTGGGGTCGCTGGGCCTGGGCTGGGGCTGTCAGAGGTGAGCGGGAATCTGAACCCGGGGCCCCCAGGGTGGGGGGGGGAACGCAACGCATTGTGGGCCATGCGGGAGGCCGGGATTCGAGCCCACCTCCACCCATCCGTCCGTCTGCCCTGCAGGCTCCTGAGCGCCCGCGTTCCCTGTGTCAGCGACAAGTTGACTGGTGAAGATGGACAGACGGACGGACGGAGGGACAGAGGGACATGGGGGGCTGGGGGGTTGGGCGGTGACAGACAGACAGCGATGGGAATCGAGACACAGACAGACATGAAGACAGACGGACGGACAGACAGGGAGACAGGGAGATGGACGGACAGATGAACAGACAGACAGGCAGACTGGGAGACAGATGGACAGACCTGGAGACAGACAAACAGGCATGGACAAGAGACAGGCAGACAGATGGACAAACAGACATGGAGACAGACAGACAGGGAGACGGACAGACAGACACACAGCAGACAGATGGACAGACAGACAGACAGGGACACAGATGAGCAGGACAGACACACAGGTGGACAGGGAGACAGACAGACAGAACTGGAGACAGACAGATGACAAAAAGACACAGATGGACGGATGGACAGATGGACATCATGGAGACAGATAGACAAGAGAGGGAGACGGACAGACAGATGAGCACACAGTGAGACACACAGGGAGACAGACAGTCATGGACAGATGGACCTGGAGACAGACGGACAAACACACTGAGCAGATGGTCAGACAGACAGACGGAGAAACAGGGAGACAGACAGACGGACGGATGGATGGACAGATGGACAGATGAGCAGACGGGCAGACAGACCTGGAGACAGACGGACAGATGGACAAATGGATGGACGGACAGACACAGAGGGAGACAGACGGACAGACAAAGAGATGGGCGGATGGACACACGGACAGCCGGACAGCCGTGCACCTCCCCCTGTCCTCCGCAGGGAGGAGGAGGAGGAGGAGGAGGAGGCGGAGCCATGGCCCGTGGTGGAGCTGAGCCTGCAGCCTGGGCCCTGATCATGGCGCCGCCGGGGTCACCCCAGCCCCCCCCGCATGCACACACGTACCCAGGGTTAGGGTACTGAGTCCTCCTGCGTGGGTGCTGGGTGCTCAGTCCTCCCCCGGCATCTCCACACAAGATGCTGGGTGCTCAGTCCCCCCTGGCGTCTCCACACAAGGTGCTGGGTGCTCAGTCTTCCTTTGTTAGTGCTGGGTGCTCAGTCCTCCCCCAGTGTCTGCATACGAGGTGCTGGGTGCTCAGTCCTCCCGTGCCTCCACACAAAGTGCTGGGTGCTCAGTCTTTTCATGTGGGTGCTGGGCAGTTAGTCCTGTGTCCCACACGAGGGCCTGGGTGCTCAGTCCTCCTCCCATGAATCCACAGGAGGCGCTGGGCGCTCAGTTCTCCTCCCGTTCCTCCACACGAGGTGCTGGGTGCTCAGTCCTCCTGTGTGTGTGCTAGGCGCTCAGTCCTCCTCCCGTGCCTCCGTGAGGGGTGCTGGGTGCTTGGAATAATTAGTACATGTTTTTGGAATAATTAGTACATGTTTAGGCTAGTCAAAGCCGAAGTCATAATAGCCCAATAGCTATGCCCTTATGGACACTTAAGATGATGCTAAGTGAAATGAGCTCCATGTTATGGAAACAAGTGGTATATCATTATTGTAATTATTTTCAACATGCGATATGAATCCGTACCCTTTTTATTTTCTCTCGTATTCCCTTCCTGTGGTTTTACCCCCACTATCACTGTATCTCATCTGAGCACCCTGGATACTGTATATACGTGTATTAGAGCTAGGGAAGAGAAAGTAAATATCAAAATCAATAGACAAAGGATAAAAATACAAACAACTCCAAACACAATACTCACAAAACCATTTGGTGTAAACCAACCATACAACTCGTGGGTGGAAGGGGAAGCAGGAGGGAAGAGGTAGGCATGTGGAGGGGAGGAGGAGTTAACATGTTGGACAAGAAATGTACTCACTGCATTATATATGAAATTGTAACTCCTCTGTACTTCACTTTGACAATAAAGGAGAAAAAAGACAATAAATATTTTTGAAAGATTCTGAAACACCTAACATTTTTTAGAGTTATGACATATAATGCTTAAGATTCTCATGTTAAAAACTAACATTTAGAATCAACACTCTCTTTCTCTGGCAATAGGAAAACTACCAACACATACACTGTTTGTGAATAAAGGTAAACATTTCCCTCAAAGAACTGCTAATCACCATATATTTCCTTTCTTCATTCCTGTTATTTACTTCAGCCATTCTCTGGCCATAATCTGAGTGAAACCAGCCAAAAGGTACAGACACTGAGGCAGGAAGGGACAGATAGCATGAACACACCAAGGTGGCTGAGGCCTGAGCTATTTTGGATACTATAACCTCAACATTAGGCACAGGTAGTGAGAGAGGAAGAGAGAGACCAGGAAAAGTAGAAGCCAAATGGCTGCTAGGTATAAAAATCTAGAGAAGTGTGGACTTAAGACAGTTGTCAGAAGCTGCAACACAAAAATGAATAAGATGGAAATTACATGGGATGTTCAAGGAAATAACCAAACGAGAACATACAACAAAATAAGTCAAAGCTAGGACAGCGAAAAGAGTAGTGCAAAATTTGGGAGGTGGACAACCTATCCTGCGTTTATTAAAAAAAAATGGCTTCTGCACAAGCACAAACATCTCTCCAGCCTTCCTTCTCTCTCTACACATAGAATAAGCATTCCCTCCTCTGCAGCCTTTGCAAACAAGAGACACGCGATATTTTTGTTAGATAATGAAACAAATACCAGTGATGAGCCAAAAACTTAAATAGAGTAAAAGAGTTGGGACAGCACTGTGTTCACTCTATGAGAAATATCCAACAGGAATGTGCAGTGTCTTTATTCAACCACAGTTGTTTATTCGAATCACAAAGTCTAATGATTAAAGCATGTCTTCAACCCTCTCATATCTTGCTATTCTATTTATTCTTGTGTTATACATTTACAATGACCACTCTTAGGAATCTAGAAAGTTCTGAGGAAGAACTGGGGTAGGGGGTGGTGCTTATGATTACTTCCCAAAGCATAAGGGTGAAAAACAGCAGCTCATCAAGTGGGGGCAAGGGGAGAGCGGGAGACAAATGAAGGGGAAGGGGGGGAATGTAGTCAAGAATTCATTGTACATACTACAAAAGTAAGAAAATGGAAAGGTTGGGCAGAGGAAGGAGGGGCAAGAACGTTGAAAGGGGTGAGGTGGGTTAAGATCTGCCATATTCATAAACTGCTTTGTCAAATGGCAACTCCTTTGCACAAATACTTAAAGATAGTTTTTGTAAGAACTCAGAAGCTCTTCCCTTCACAGTAGGAGGACAAATTATTAGTTCCTACGCACAGGGACTAGAGTCTTTCAGGTCATTTGTGTTTTGGTGGGGTTTTGGTTTTTGAGCCAGCACTGAAAATTGAACTCAGAGACTGGGCTATGTCCCTTAGCTTTGTCACTCCATGCTGGCATGCTACCCCTTGAGAAATAGCACCATTTCTGGTACTTTGGTGGTTCATGGAGGATGGATGTCATGGATTTCCCTGCCCAGGGCGGGTTTCAAAGCACAATCCTCCAATCTCATGAGGATCTGGGATTACAGGCCTGAGCCACAGGCTCCAGTTTCTAATGAGCTTTGTTCATCAAAAAAGGGACAGTATAATTTTAAGGTTCACAGACATTAGTGCTACCTTTGGATCCTATTATATAAAGCCCCAAAGACCTGTCTTTTAAATAACTAATCAAATAAAAAATAAACAATTGCCTTCAAATTAAATAATCATAAGATAGGAAAATGGAGACAAAATAATCATTACTAATATAAACATAAAAATGAAAAAAAGCTTACCAAAGAGTTGATTCCTACATAGTTTAAGACTATAGGGAAAGTAAGCTGGAAGCCAGTGGCTGTAGCCAGTAATCCTAGCTATTCAGGAGGCTGAGATCTGAGGATCGAGGTTCTAAGCCAGCCTGGGCAGGAAAAATCTGTGAAACTCTTCTCTTCAATTAACCACCAAAAAGCTGGAAGTGGAGCTATTGCTCAAGTGACAGAGTGCTAGCCATAAGCAAGAAAAGCTCAGGAACTGTGTCCAAGCCTGAGTTCAAACCCCGGGAACAGCAAAAATATAGGTAGATAGATAGATAGATAGATAGATAGATAGATAGATAGATAGATAGATAGATACAGTTTGTGTTGCAATGGAAAACCATGCACTCTACATCACTCTCTTCCTAATTCATTCCACTACTATGTAACAGGATAAATAGCAGAGAATAGCAAAGGAAAATAAATATTTGTTAATTGGCGATGTCTTTCTTGCTATAGTCATATAGTTTCTTTCGAAGTGCAATTGACTTCTCTTTCTCACTTGGAAAAGTCCACTTTGACTCTATTTACATATTCCATTTCAATTACTTCTGAACTAAACAAACAAAAAAACCAATGTTTCAGTCTTAAAATTCTTCTTTGAACCATTATGGAATCGTAATAGATACTTCTTCGGTAATTAAAGTAACACATATCACTTGGCCTCTGTATACTTCCATGCCATCATAACTGGTCATGATTTCACTTAAGAAAATGATCCCTTAATAGAAACAACATGTCACTTTATGGGACGTGGGAGGAGTTTTGCTATGGGTCATGAACATCCCTCTGCTCCACAATAGATTGAATACTAAGTGCAGGCCCTGGAAAGGCAGGGCCCTGCCACCTGAGTCCCATATGCGTAAGTTCCAAGCTGAGGGAAAGTCAGGTCAAACAACACCAATGCAATGGAAGGAAACCAGAGTTTAGATTCCTGCTACAGAATTGCAAAGCAGAGTACAGGAGAGGGGCCTGACTAGAATGAGGGTTGTTTGGGAGAGTGCACCTTCTAGTTTGTTCTTCTATATATGGATGGCCACAACACGAAGCCCACTGAGGTAATGTGTGCTCCATGAAAGCCTGGTGGAGTCGCATTTCTACATCTACTCTTAAGTTTCCTGTATTTATTCTTAAGTTTCAACCATTCTTAATCTTCTCATCATATCCCATAAATGTGAAAGCAGTGTGAAGCTTTCAAATGCTAGTTGCACATGATTACAATTAAACAATGTGGAGACTCCTAAGAAATGGGAAATGATGAGGAAGGGATACATGATGCGTGTAGGAATTCTTTGTGACTGATTATAAAATTCTTTTTTCTGGGATTTCTGCTTCAAGACTGATGGTAGAAGCAAAGGTTTTCCTGCTTTAAAAAAAAGGTGTAAAAGAATAAAATGTCCTAGACTTCTTAATCCAAAGATACCTTGTGTTATAACAATTAGACATTTTCATATTCATAAAATGGTAACATAAATTTTATTACCACACCAGCACTTCATTTATTCCTAGCCTGATTTCCAGACTAATCTCCATATTCAAGAAAATATCTCAAAATTAGCTGAAGTTTAGGGCATTGAATAACGTTGCACAGAAGAAAAGCATATACAAGAACATAAAAAGCTATGGTTTCTTCACTGATGTAATTTCACAATGGTAGAGTTTTTCTTTTATTAAAAACTACCAGTTGCAAAGACATGACTGGAAAGTTCAGGCACACGGGTCCGCCTTCCTGCCTCAGGTCCTGGGCAACTACCAGACAGTCTGCAGGGTTAGGAGATAAAGTCACAGATACAGTGTGTTTGGCTAAATATTTTTAATAGATTATAATACCTCTGTTTGGCTCAAATAAATTATCCAGCCTTATTTGGTCCACTTTCCCATTTCATGGTTGGCTGATCATTGACTTCTCTCAGAAAGCAAAGCAATGAAGAAAAGGGGAAAAAAGAAGAAAGATGAAAAATGGAGGAGGAAGGAAGGAAGGGGGCCTGAGGAGGAGGACAAAGGACAGAGGAGAAAAAGTCAGGAAGTCAGGTACTGGTGGCCTATGCCTACAATCCTAGCTACTCAGAAATGAGATCTGAGGATCACAGTTCAAAGCAAGCCTGGGCAGGAAAAGTCCACAAGACACTTAGCTCCAACCAACAGATAGTTCAGAGTAGAGCTGAGTGCCAGCCTTGAGCAAAAGCTCAGTGCCCAGGCCCTGAGTTCAAGCCCCAGGTCTGTCAAAACAAAAAGTCATTTTTATGTTGCAGACTTCCTTGAAGCCCATAGTTTGAAACGATATATGGAAGGGAAAACAATCACTCACCAAAGCTCAATAGCTTGTAGAGCTGCTGTGTCATTCTATTGCATGTCCTACCAGACACGTATAAAATGTGCTTTGCTTGGCCAAAGAGCTATCCACAACTCCCTGCTCAAACACCTGATGACAGTGGACATTCATTTCAATGGGAACAAGTTAGTCTTTCAATTTTCCTTCTGTTGTACTCGTTACAATGTGGCCAGATTTACACTCTCTCTGTGAAATGCATTGGATTTCTCAGTCAATATTGGCTACAATATTAGTAATTTCTCAAGATCTTGCCTGTCATTTAAATGCAGACACAAAACTCACAGTCTCCTCATGGTGTCCATTTCAGTTTCAACATAGAACCATCATCATTTTACCAAAGACCAACTTTCTTACAGCATAGTTTCTATAAATAATGCACAAATAAATACTCTGCATATGCAAATTCAACCAATTACAGATTGTACATCTTTAAGGGAAAAGCAGTGCATCTGTACTAAAACACATTCACACTGTTTTCTTGTCATAATGCCCTATAACATGGTATAAAATCTAGCTACACATTATTTCAATTATATTACTTACTGTAAGCAATCTAGAGAAGACAAAGTATATGAAGGATGTTTGTAGTTTATATGCAAATATTATACTGTTTTATATCAAAAGAACTTCATTAGCCACATGGGTTGTAGAGCCAACCCACTTCAGATACTAAGGGACATTGTAATTTGGGGGAAAGTTATGTTGCAGATACTATTTGGCCAGCTAAACATTAACTGCTCAACAAAACTCTAGTGTTAACAATAACTATATTAAAAAGTTAATGGCAGCAGCAACTTGTTGACAAGACTCTATGTGCGTATGTGTGAAGAATAAAAGCTCAAAGGAGCAAGGTGCCAGTGGCTCATGTCTGTAATCCTCAAGAGAATGATTTCTGAGAATCAAGGTTCAAAGAAAGCATGCACCAGAAAGTCTCTTATCTACAATTAATCACCAAAAAATCAGGAAACAGAGCTGTGGTTCAAGTGGTAGACCACTATCCTTGAGTGCAAAGGCTAAGGGATAGCACTCAGGACCTGGGTACAAGCCCTGGTGCTGGCAACAAAAAGTATAAAAGCACAAAGAAAAATGAAAAAATGCACAGAAACATGTCAAAAACTGGGATGACTTAAAGGCTTAAAAAAATCTCAGACTTTAAGGCAGACGGATGGGGTGAGAGATGTTGATGTTTGTGATGTATGATATCACAGTGGGTTACATTGTGCATTTCCCCAACTTCCTAGTGCGAACAGATTAAGGAATAGGTTCCTCACGTTCAGTGAGGAACACTGAGCTCTTTGGGAAGAAAAGGGAGAAGGAAGAGGAGGAAAAGAGGTGAGAAAAGTGGGAGAAGAGGCGAGAGGAACCGATAACAAAGAAGACTATCTAGACATATATTCTGACTCCCAGTTATACCATAATGTACAAGCTAGAGCTTGATACAATTTACTCAATTAGAGTAAATATGATCATTGTATTTTATAACGTGTGAATATATTTTAAATACAAGAATTAAAGCTTCATGTCCATAATGAAGAACAGAACGCCTATAAATTGAAATTATAATTTTTTTTTTACATTTTAGGTGTCAAAGCCTATAAGTATGCCCTTATAACAAAAACTGCATGAATCTAGTGATCAATGTAAGGAACACATTATGAAGGGAAATGAATACATTTCAACTACCATTCATGAAGAGAATAAGGCCTTCAACTGAAGAGGCAGTGACGTCTCTGGATGCAATGACGTCAGAAGTGTCATCGCAATTCCAAATTATCCTGTACTCATAGAAATTCCAAATTTTGAGGGGAAGAAGTTCCACAGTAAGTTGAATGACAGTATTAATTCCACTTATTCTAGCTGTTGGAATACTAGCCCAAAGTTCATGGCTGTGGCTGTATCTACTATACACAAGTGCAACATTGACTGCATTTCAGGTATCTTAGAGCTGATGGGTTGGAGAAACTATCTGCTTTCTCTACTGATTTTGTCCATCACCAAAGAAGACAAGGGATAGCTCGCAATTCAATTGGGAAGAAACTGGTGGAGCAGTGAACTCCTATTTAGCTCAGTTCCTCCTATCTCCACGTAAGAATCACCATTGTTAACACAAATTGGGGAGGGATGGGGGCATTGTGAAATTCCATGGCACTTTAAACCACCCCACCAAACTTCACCCATCTTGGCAAGCCAGGTTAGGTAGCAATGCTTCTAGGTGTAGCCAGTCATATCCTGGGTTTCAGGTTTCAGCCTGCAGCTCAGAGTCATCCATACACAGTTTTCACATTCTCCACTTCCACCAAACCACCCCAGAAAGTCTCTAACATGGTAAGGAGGGCACCCAAACAGTTTTTCATGATAGGTCTTGGATGGCTTCCATGTGGGTCATGTCACAGAGTTGATTTTACACCCTTACAAAGCAATCAGAAGCAGAGCAGACTGGGGCCTTGAAAGAATGCTTGCTCCCACACATCGAATAAGCTACAGGGAATTGAAACTCCATGTAGTATTGGTATCCTTTTACATAATTACCAACGGAATTACTACAGTGAGAAAGGGAAAGGAAGCCGGACATCGTGGCACACTTCTGTTTCCCAGATACTGGGGAACAGAGGTAGGGAGGAGCACAGTCTTGAGACCACCTGATCAAATGAAAAGCAGGGGAGGGAGGGGAGGAGGAGTTAAAGGGGAAGAAGAGTGAAAAGGGCAGAGGAAAAGGGAGAAAGGTGGAAGAGATAGAGGAAGGGGAGGGCTGGCCAGCCCAAAAGACTATCCAAAGATAACTCAAAAGCC
This sequence comes from Perognathus longimembris pacificus, assembly GCF_023159225.1. Lineage (NCBI taxonomy): Eukaryota > Metazoa > Chordata > Mammalia > Rodentia > Heteromyidae > Perognathus > Perognathus longimembris. The sequence continues at coordinate 34,765 of NW_025959148.1, read as the reverse complement.
AAAAAAAAAAAAAAAAGGAACTGGAGGAGTGGCTTAAATGAAGCAAGGAAAAGGCCTCAAGTTCCAAGCCAAGCATCACAGAGCAAGAATTGGAAGAATTAGCTTCTTCATTTGTAAACAAGGCAGACAAAAGAGAAGAAACAAGAACACCCCTTCAAAAGGCAACTTGTCCTTGTCCACTCTCAGCAGAAAAGTCACTGAGCATGTCATGTCCAGCCTTTTGGATTCAGTAGGCCTGAGAAAGACTTACTGGGGATATTCGTGGGGGCACCCTCATCACTGTGCCCTGATCTGTGTCACAGGAAGTGGAGAATATCTGCCATTTTCATTTCCATAACATTCACCATCTCAAGTTGCTTATTCAAGTTTCTTAAGGTAAAACTGTTTCTGTTCTCTGTATCATTGAAAATGTATACAGCAAGACATGGAGTTTTATATGCTCAAGTCAACTGGATTAGCAAAGGAACACAAAGGCTCTGACACCAGGGGGAAGAGTGCTCTATCTCAAAGCAAGCATGAACATTTACGTCCATCACCATACTGGGGCGTCCTCAATCCATCACCAGGATCTGTACTGCTCCCACTTGGGAATGAGGGGTACTTGCGCTTGTTGGCATTTACTCCCACTTTGTGAATAGTCATTTCATAAGTATAGAGGATACCTTAAGAAGTATCTACTTTCTGTGTATGCTCATACTAGGGCTTGACCTCAGGGCCTGGGCATTGCCCCTTAACTTTTTCGCTCAAGGCTGGCTTTCTATCACTTGAGCCACAGCTCTACTTTGGCTTTTTGGTGGCTATTGAAGGTGAGAGACTCATGGAAGTTCCTGCCTAGGCTGGCTTTGAATCCCAACCTTCAGATTGCAATCTCCTAAGAAGCTAGAATTATAACTGAGCCACCACCAGATGGCTTCTAGTCTCACTTTTTACCGGTAGCTGTTAAACACTCCACACAAGAAGTTCTCAACTTTATTCTCACTATTCATAGAATAGAGTAGACTACCATCATATAGAACAGGCTGTCCATTCTATATTAAAAATCATGTTTAGAAAGTGGCTCAGGGAGTAGAGCTGAAGAGCTCAGGGACAGAGCCCAGGCCCAGAGTTCAAGCCCCATGACCAAGAAAAAAAATATCATGTTTCTTTCATTTGGAATATCAGCAGATCAGCTACCAGTGTACCTTTATCTACCTATCCATCAATTCTTAGAAATTCAAAAGGCAACCAACAAACTTTGTATCCATTCCTACAGATTTTCTCAGGAGCCATATTTTCTTCTATTATGAATTTCTGAAACATAAGTATAGTTTTCTTTCTCTACCACCAAACCATTTAAACAACTTCCCATATTGTAAAAATTTCATAGATTTAGGTTATATGCTCCAAAATGTACTCCTCTTGATTTTGCTTATCCCACATGGAAAGTCCTTTTCAAATTAACATTTGGTGTCATCTTCATGGAACTAGAAACTCCATGAGGATGCAGGGCAAGTCTGCCTCATTTGCCCCCCCCCCCAAAAAAAAATCCCAAAATCTGGTACTGTTTAGAATTTATGCTAGGTAGAGAATTGACTAAGATGCTAAGTCGTTATTGCCCAGCTCTTACTTACAATGATATGACCAGTTTGTAAAAAGCCATATGTGGAAATGATTTGCACAAGATTGTGTAACATGTTAATGAAAAAGCCAAGGTGGCTTTCTTCATTTCCTATTCTTCATGGATGACACCACAGAGGTTCTTATACCTGTTTGCATTTCCTTAGCCTCAGGTCCTCAGCTCCTCCCACTAGCCCCCAGATCCACCCATACCTAATGAGCCACTCCTACTCACTACCTGTCTACTTCCCCTTTACCCCCAGAGAGAGAAGCTGCCACCTGGATAAGGTGCAGACACCATGTAGCTCCCTCTCCCATGGGAACTATGGCCCCACTAATAAACCTCCTTTTGAACCTTCTTCTCCTGTCTGTGATGATCTCTGCATGGTCCTCTGGGATGGCTGGGACATATCTTTTCAACACCTAATAGGCTGAGGAGGCCAATGGTACTGATGAATGAGTTCTTATCACTTGAATGGTGTATCCATTCCCATCGTTCTTCATTGGCTGGACAGAGAAACCTTTCTGTAAATATGCCTGCTTTATGCATACTTCATGGAAGATCCAAAGAACACAACCTGAAGTAGAATTCTGTACCCATAGTGAAGAGCCAAGTTACTCTCTTAGAGACAGTCAGGTATGACAGGGATCAAGCCACAAATAGCAGCTGTTATTTCCTTGTCTCTGCCATTGCTAACGCAAATCTGCTAAACATAGCTTTGATGAATTATTTGGGGTTCCTAAAAGCAAATTTTCTTTTGGTATTCTAGAGCGTCTCTTGATCTTACAAAAAAGGTAAATATCCTTTCTACTGAGGACAAAGATGATATAATAATGACTGTCCAACTTTATGTTATAAATATCACTGTATAAATAAATCTGATTTGAATAGGTCTACGAGTCAGATGGAGAAGACACTCATTTTGGTAAACATCTCATATTGAAGCTGTAAAGACACTCTTTACTAAGTCCTTGCCCAATAAATCCAAGTCTTTCTACCCGGTATACTTTAGTCTAAATGGTCTGTTTCCCCTGTCATTTTGGTGAACACTTTGGAGACAAAACTAGGTATCATGAAAAACCCCAAATTCCACTGCTACAACACCAAGAGATACTGACATGCAAGATTATCTTTATAAATGACGTACAGATGTTTAACTAACCGCCATGTACATTAGCTTTAGGTTCTGAGCAACTTTTGCAACATTTCCCACTTGTTCCTCTGTGGAGCAGAGGAAGGAATGTAAGAAAAAGACTAGTGAACTGTGGGTGCAGGTTTAGTGGTATGAGAATTTGCCTAGTCTTTCTGAGAAACTTACCAAAAAAAAAAAACCAACACAAAAAACAGAAGTAATATTTAAGCTCTAAACACTAATATGCCAAACAATTTACATAAATCATACAAAGGAGAAGGAATTTCTAGTCTTTTTATTTCCTGGTGAAAAAATGAAGTGCATTCATTTGATCACAGTCACACCATTATTTAGTATTAGATCTAGGATTCCAGCTCTAAGATTGCAGTCTAGACATATCCAGCTCATTATGGATTCCTTATTAGGCTTCTAGCTCTGGAGTCCCACTGCCCAGGGGACAAATCCTAAGATTGCTAGCACTTAAAACTCTCCTAGTTATAGAAAGTAAATCACAAAGAGCCTCTCCTACTGTGAGAAGCCATTCAATAAATCGTCCTCAAAGCCTTCCCACAGAGGCTACCTGGGAAAACCCCAGTAAGACCTGAGTTCTAGCAGAAGCCATCAGTGAGTACAAACAACACAAATTTGCTTCTTTGCTACCGACCCTTGGCTCTGAGACTCAGCCTAGCATCAAGAGTGTCAACTTCAATGGATGGGCATGTGTCCACAGGAACTGAGTTGAGGTCACACTTGTCTCACTCTGTCCTGCAAACAGATGTCTGGGTGACAAGTCTTAGTCACACATGGCGAACAGAGGTTCCAGCCAAATCAGGTGGGAAGTGCCATATCTTCTTTCTAAGCCTTTTTGGCCAGCCAGCTCATTCCCTAAGATAATCCTGCATCAGCTGGTTTTCTCCAGAATCTTTTACTTTTAACACAAAGCCTGCGTTTGGGTGATGTCTTGTTATTGGACAAGCAGAACTGAGTTTATTTCTGTAACTCACCAAAAACCCCATCTGGTTCTGTGTGTTTGAATGTGCCCCTTCAGAGTTCCCTCCCAAGGAGCCAGGTAAAAACTGATGTAATGCAGAGTTCTAGTGGTGGCAAGAAGGAAAGCAGGTGATAGAGCAACCAATAAACAACAACCCAAGAGAATTGCTGTTTATTATTCATTTATCACATTAAGATGGAAAAACAGGGCTGGGAATATGGCCTAGTGGCAAGAAGCTCTCTGTTCGATTCCCCAGCACCACATATATGGAAAACGGCCAGAAGGGGCGCTGTGGCTCAGGTGGCAGAGTTCTAGCATTGAGCGGGAAGAAGCCAGGGACAGTGCTCAGGCCCTGAGTCCAAGGCCCAGGACTGACCCCAAAAAAAGCAAGATGGAAAAACAAAGTCTGTAATAATCATCCAGGGAATATACAGCAAACTCTTAAGGATAATAGCTTTCTCCCAGATGACAAGAGTTCAATCACTGGCCTACATGAAGCATCATAAAAACAATAGTATCTCCTCTGGAAATAGAACTCAGTGTGGTCACTTTTCAACATTTTACCAAGTTTGTTATGAATCTTCCAAATTAAATTTAAGCTCCCCACATACACACAGCCCGTGTACTGGATTTTTTTGTATATTCAAAAGATGCTCTTTCCTGCCAGGTGTGATTTGTGAAGTCCTATACCTACCCTACCCACTGTCGGGGAAATTAACATCATCTCTATGGGGCAGGGGCAGCTGTGATTTCATTCCTGTCCTGGAAAAGTTCTTCCCTTGAATATCTTACTTCTGAGGTCTTTCTCAACTACTCAGGATGAAACACACAATGTCAAACATCCACGCTTTGTCTTCTCATCAAAAGCCTTCACTGAAAAAATAATATATCTCAAAGATGGTCAAATACAAATACTAAATACAAATACTAAAAGCTTTTATGCTGTATAACCTGAAAATTGAAAAGTCTAAACTGTGCCTGAACTAGTTATCATGAGACAAAAACCAACCGCAAACTATAAGAAATTACAGGCAGTAGTCCTTTTTATCCCCAGTCCCGGGGCTTGGACTCAGGGTCTTGGGTGCTATCCCTGAGCCTCTCTGTGCTCAAGGCTAGCGTTCTACCACTTGAGCCACAGTGCCTTTTCCAGCTTTTCCTTAGTTTGTTGGAGATAAGTTTCTCATAGACTTTGCTGACTAGGCTGGCTTTGAACTGCAATTCTCAGATCTCCACCTACTGAGTAGCCAGGATTACAGGCGTGAGCCAGCAGTGAACAGCAGCCGCAAAGTTTTTCACAGTCACCTGCAGCTTAATCATAACTGGGGCGTATTCTGAGGGCTGTGCTGTTGCCATCCCACTGCTGAGCAAACATCACACAGCTCACTCACACAAACTAAGCTGGCTATGACATCACTAGGTTACACAATCTTAGGGGTCCACTGTTATATTTGTGACCTGTCTTGGGTTGAAGTGTCATTATGAAGCACATGACTACATTGAAATGAGCTCTTCCATATGAGAGAAAAAGACTCATTTTCCATGCATAAGGATGAAAGAACTAGAATGTTCATAAATACATTCACCATGTTTATCTAAAGAACTTCTTGAGATTCATGGGAGTTTTGATGCCTTATATAATATTGTATCCACTAAATGCCTTCCCCTGGCCATATTCCAAGAGCTTTTAAATTGTTAGGTCTACAGACAACAACCAAGGCTCAGAAGTCTCTGAATGAAGATTTAATGATTCGGGGGTGGGGGGTGGGGGTGCTCATTCACTACCCTTTCGTCTCTATCCTTCTAATACACACTGTCACTATGGTTTCTTATAACTACACAGAAAAATGGACAACATGGAAGAATATTTCTGGCAAGGTACTGAGAACAAAATAAAGAACTAATTTCCTTTAGTCTTCATTTTTACCTACAGGTCAGATCACTTGCGAATATAATAACCACAAAAAACTCTGCACTAATATAACATTAGACACCAGGGCTTCACAGCTATTCAGACCATGTTCACCACGAACACTGAAGTTATTTAATAAAATTGAAGATGACTTTTCAATCCGGGATACTAAGAAATTTGTATATCCCCTTGCCAATATTTTTCATGGTGATTAGCTCTTTTTTTTCCCCTCACAGACACTGGTATGCTGCTTAAAATAATATTTGTGGCTTTACTCACCATCTGTCAAAGGGAGACATGTTGATTTTCTTAAAGCAAGTTGGGTCTGCATTCTTTCTCTGTTACTGTTACAGGTAGACCTGACAGGCATATGATCTTTTGTTTGCAAATGCTCTCCTCTAGATGGAACCTAGTTAAGTTTCATTTCTTACCTGCTGGACAGTTGCACTCAGAAGGTGTTTCTCTTGTGATTCTCAGTTTAGCCATGTGTTCGTAGGATTCCTGTAGGAAAAGAAGATATATTAAGAGCTAGCAGTAGTATCACAGTTCTGTGAGTTCTTCAGGGACTCTTCCTCTGTGGCTGTTAATAATGTTTGATAGCCTGCACAAACAGCATTTATGTAAGTGCATGGATCTTAGCCAATGCTAACAGTACTCAAGACATAATTTTGTTTTTAATTTAAAAATCAATTTAACATTGACATCGATTGAAAGATTTGGGTAATAAATTTCTTCATTATTCAACTATCACCACCCTGTTAGGTTTTTAAAGTAGGTAGCCGGTAAAGGAGAACGCCACGCGGTATTCAGGCAGGAGAGAAAAGTTTATTACCAAACTGCTGGCCTGTGGCCAAGATGATCCATGGCCAGAGAGAAGGGAGAGAGAGGGGGGGGAGAGAGAGAGCGCGACCCCCACCCAGTCCTGCTTTCTCTAGGGCAGGGGCAAGGGGTGTGGCCAGGTGGATTAGGAGGTGACCTCAGGGAAAGGTAACTGCCTCCAGGTCTGCAGGTTACCCAGGTAACTGGGTGGAGACTTAATGAGGTGGGGACATCTGCATATAGCCCTCAGGGAGAGGTCCTGACACACCCTCTCCCTGCACAGCCAAGGCAAAACTCCGGCACTAACAATGCAGCTCATGGCAATGTGTGTCCTATCAATAACAGCCAATGTTGTAGACATACTTTATCACATTCGGGCTGCAACTACTGCATCTCTCCACTGGCAGAAAAACTACCCTCTCCCTACTGGAGTCTAAGTCATCTTTAAAGGAATCCCTTTCAATTCTCCATTCATCAATATCTGAGCACAACCTCTGTTAACTCTCCCCCTCCAAAAAAACAAAGGAAAACTTTTTTTTCCCAATTTTTAAAACCTTTAATATGAAAAGAATTCCGAGTTAAATGAATTTTTAAATCTATGGGCTTATTTCACTTTTAAGAGTGCTTACCATTCTCTATTGATAAGGTCTAACCTTATCAAATGAAAAACAGATGTGAGCATTACAATGAATATTCTCCATACAACTGAGAATGCTGACAGCCCAGACTCCACAAAACTAAACAGCCGGGCAAAGCCCCTACTGCCATTGCAACATGCAATCCTTAAGGAAGACAGAGGGAAGATCCTCCACACAGACTTGGAGAGAAACCAAGGAAGGGACTTGAATAAATAGATATCACAGAGGCTCACACATCCCAAATCAACTGTATAACCAGTAAGGGTGGATCCTGTAGACTGACTGAACCTGTGCAAAATTCTATCCACATGCAACTCCCCCTCGAGCAAGGCCCAGCCTCACACACCTGACTATGGTCTTCAGCTGATCTGCCTTCTCCGGCAGCAGGGGAACAGGGGGTGCCCTTTTAGCAGATTCCAGGGTGAGGATCCTCGCCTGAAGGTCGTTGGTTTTCACCCCAAGTTACAGACACGAAATCATGGCCACCCCGGAGAGGAGGGTGGCCAGGGTGGTGCACGGGGGCATGGCACAGGTGCAATGCTGCCTGGAAGGGCTGGGTTCTTCAGATCCAGCCTTTCACCCTGCTCCCTTCCCCACAGGCTTCTTCACCAGCATGGTAAGGCGGGGGTCCTCTGGCCACCTTCTACCTCCTGCCAAGACAACTGGCCAGAGGAGTAGCGACAAGTCCTCCAAAGTTCAGTCCTGGCGGCTGCACAAGTAGTTGGCAGAGTAGGTGCCAGGCAGGCGCGGTGAGGGACCTGTATGGGGCTCAGCACGGGGACCCGCAGGCAAGGACCATCCTCAGCCTGTGGCTCTCCTCCCAGCTGGGAGCAAAACAAACAAAAATAAATAATGCTCTCCTCTGCACTCCTCTGAGCTCCTCTGCTCTCCTCTGCTCTCCTCCTCCTCTGCTCTCCGCCTCCTTTGCTCTCTTCCTCCTCTGCTCTCCTTCTCCTCTGCTCTCATCTTCCTCCTCAATTGGATGATAAACTTGGCTTCAGGTGTGTTAGGGAGATAGAAGCGTAAAGGTAGAAGAGGGAAATGGGTTTCAAATGTACCCTAAGTGCATCAAGTATTGAAAATGAGTACTTCATTTATGGCTCTGCAACAATCTAACATGTCCTCGGACCCTTTTGGTGCCAATAAGATAGAGGAGAGTTGTGTGACAGATCTCTGGTCTTGCAGGCTTTAGGTTGTAACAGAAAGGAGAACTAGATGGTTCTGAATGTTTATTCAAGGTCCATCCACCCACTTCCTCACTTTCAGCCCTCCCATTATGTTCTTAAGCTTCAAGGAAATAAGTGTTTCTGTTCTCTCACCCGATCCACTCCATTCCCCCCATGTACGGTCCAGTGCCAGGTGCTAGCAAGATCAACAGGGAGCAAGGTGTGGGTACTGTTCATTGGGAGCTGCAGGCTTGCTGTGTTGGCTGGTCCCTCTGGAAGGAACGCTGGTGGCTCCCCTACCCTCTCCTCCTCGTGGGAGAGACCCCCATGACCTGTGTTTGCATTTGCCTCTGTGCTTATATAGCCTCTGTATTTACACCTGACCATGCTAGGGCAAATAGGCTTCCCCTAGTTCTTAAGCAATGAGCCAGAGCTGTCCAGTCAACGGTGGTTTGGCAGCATTATGCTGCCTTTAGCCATTTGGGAACCCTATGAAATTGGTCATGGCCCCTTCCAGGATGTGCAGCCTACCAGAGTGCACAGGCGTGAGGCAGAAATAGCAGGGCCTCCTCTTGAGCACAGACCCCTCTCCTCCCGCCTTGTTCCTTTGCTGGGGCTGGCAAGCCTCATAGGCAGGGTGGCCCGACGAGCTAGGATGGCCAGCCAATGACAGGTAAGATCCTTCAGGGGGGACGACCTAAGACAGGCGCTTTCTCGAGTAGGACATCCACCAGCTTATTAAACAGAAAAGGAGGAGATGTGGGGCGCACCGCCTGGCCCCGACTGTGCACGCCCTGGAGTTGTGTGACTGTTGCACCGCCTCCGGGGAGAGGGATCCTGGCTAACCCCGCCTGCCTTCGGGGTCCGGAACTGGAAGGCAGCTCTAGGCAGTAACCTGGGGTGGTCCTGCTGGTAGTGACATAGACTCAGGCCGCCCCTTAGGGAGGTCCCATGGCCTTCCACCCTTGACGGACAGCTCCGACCGCCAATCGTAGCCCCTGACTAGGTATGTTACACCCCTCCTCTTCCTGCTGCCATTGCCCATACTTAAGATGGGGTTCGCGCCAATAAACAGAGAGCGGTCTTGAACTCTGCCCAAGTCGACTGACCATCTAACTGTGGCATAAAGGTTGGGTTGGGCTGCGTGCGGGCGACTTGCTGCTTATTACCTATTCTGGGTTCACCCTCGGCGGGGAGGGGCGCGCCTCCTTGCCTCTCCTGCTGGTCAGGAGAGCGCCCGGGGTGCAGGGCCCCCTGCATCTGTCCATCCATCTGTCTGTCTATGTGTCTGTCTCCCTGTCCATCTGTCTGTCCATCTCTTGTGCGTCTGTCTGTCTCCCTGTCTGTCTCTATGTTGTCCTGTCTGTCCGTCTGTCTGTGTGTCTGCGCCTCTCTCCGTCTGTGTGTCCGCCCGTCCCTCCTTTTCCGTCTCCCAATCCACATGTCCGTCCCTCTGTCCGCCCCTCCATTCCTCCGACTGGACTGTGTCTCTCTGTCTGGGAGACGCACCCAGCACCACCCAAGGAGGATTCAGCACCCAGCACCACCACCCAAGGAGGACTCAGCACTCAATACCACCACCCAGGAGGCCTCAGCACACAATACCACCACCCAGGAGGACTCAGCACCCAGCACCACCACCCAAGGAGGACTCAGGTCTGTCTGTCTGTCTGTCTGTCTGTGCATGGCACCCGCACCCCCGAGGCCCCAAGGCCTGTCCTCACCGGGGTGCCGCCTTGGCTTCCCCATCCCTGAGAAAGGAGAATGAGATGCCCAGGAGCCAGGAAACCCCCAGGAGAAGCGAGAAAGGGGAAGCGGCATCCACTCCCCGTCCAGAGCCCAGAAACGTCAGGGCCCAGCTGCCCCAAGCTCCCCAGGACACCCACCCGGGGGTCCACACCTGACAGCCCAAACCCCCAGAACCAAGACGGGCACCCTGGCTGCCCCACACCCGACCCGATGTGCCAATGGCCTGCAGTGAGTGTGAAAGCCCCCGGGGCCACCAGGGAGGAGAGGGAGGGGGAAGGAGAGAGGGATGAGATCAAGCACCCATCCCCCACCCACCCACCCAACACCCACCCACCCACCCACCCAATTATCCACCCACCCACCCATCCATCCACCCACCCATCCACCCACCCACCCATCCATCCACCCACCCACCCATCCATCCACCCACCCACCCAACCATCCACCCACCCATCTACCCACCCATCATTCATCCACCCACCCATCCACCCATCCACCCACCCATAGATCCACCCACCCATCCACCCCCCCACCGATCAATCCACCCACTCTTCCACCCATCCACCCAATCATCTTCCCACCCACCCACCCACCCATCCACATTGCTCTCTCCACAGTGCTCTCCGGGTCCACGCCTCCTGCCCTGATCCTCCCCTGGTCTGCAGCCTCCATCTTCCTCCCCCTCCTCCTCCTCCTCCTCCTCGTCCTCATGGCTAAAGCTCATCCGGGTAACTCACCTCCTTTCTGGTTCCTCCATCAGCCCAAGGGAGGATTCGAACACAGTACCCTTGTATGGATGATCCTGACTTCTCACCTTTGTTCCTCGTGACCCCCCCAACCCAACCAGAGACTCCCACACCATCTTCTGGAAGCTTCCCCGCGCCCTCCTGACCCCTGAGACCCCCCCAACCTTGGGCCCTGCGACCCCTGACCCTGTACCTGACCTGGGCCTGACCTTCGACTCCAGGAGCCACAGGCTAAGCTTGCACTGTGTGGCCACCACCACAGAGGCCCGGTGCATCGTTGTGAACCCGAACAAGGGGTCGGTCACACTGCTGGACAGTTGGGGCAATCGAGGCACGATGGAGACACCAGGCCCCCACCCTGGGAGGCCAATGGTGGGGGCTGTGGGGTAAACTGAGGCAGGGGTGGGCTGGCCCACATGCCCTGGTGTTCCGGGGCTAAGTTGAGGCATGGATGGACGAATGGATCTCCCACGTGTTCCGGTTTATGTCAAGGCACCGACCCCCCCGCTCTCAAGGTCCCCGTCGGACAATGTAGCTGCGAATTCTGGGATCTCCTGTGGTACCAGGGAGTCGAGTTCGAGGTTACACTCACTGTGGCCAGGAGGCCCCTGACCAAAGGCCTGGGGTTCACAAACCCGGGTGAGGTCCTGAGGTTCCGGGTGGGGGGGGGGGATCGAGGGTCAGGGGTCACAGGTCATATGTTGAAGGTTCAGGGGTCATTGGGTTGAAAGTTCAGGAATCATGGGGTTGAACTGGTCAGGGGTCATGGGTTGACGGGTCAGGGGACATGGGGTTGAAGGGTCAGGGGTTTTGGGGTTGAAGGGTCAGAGGTCGTGGGGTTGAAGGGTCAGGGGTAAGTCTCCCCACAGGCCCTCCACCCTCCACCCCCTCCACCCGCCATGTCCTTTCCCCAGGCCTTGTGTGTTATGTCTTCGAGGCCCAGGCCCTGAACTGCTCATGGGCACTGGGGCCGCAGGCACCGCGGGGGACACAGTATTCCTTCAGGATCCGGACTCCAGGTGGGGCCACCCCTGCCGGTTTCAATGCCCCCTCCGCACCATTGTGGGTTTCTAATGTTCCCCGCTCATCCCGCCATTGTCAGTTTCTAACGCCTCTCTTTGGCATTGTCAGTTTGTAATGCCACCTCTGTTGGCCATTGTCGGTTTCTAATGTCCCCCCCTTAGGCCATTGTGAGTTTCTAATGCCCCACCACTCCCTAGGACCGGCCTGTACCATGAGTGCTGGCCGACATGTGCCAGTCCGGCCTCCAGGTGGGCTGCATCCTCCCCGATCTTGCTGGCCTCTGGGCCCAGACCTACGCCCTGGTCACCGGCTTGAGCCCCGCTGGCCCCATCCACTTCCTGGACGCCTGGCTCTATGCCTGTGAAATTGGTGAGGGTGGTTTCCAGTACCCCCTGGACCACCCAGGGCAGTTTCAAGTATCCCAGAGACCACCAAGGGCAGTTTAAAGTGTCCCCAAGAACACCGAGGGCGGATTTGTGTCCTCGAGACCACTGAGAGTGGTTTCAAGTATCCCCACGAGCACTTTGGTGCATGGAGGGCAGTTTCAGGTATCCCCAAGACCACCTAGGGCGATTTCAAGGGTTCCCCATGACCCCCAAAAGCAGCTTCAAGTTTTCCCAGGACCATCCAGGGCGGTTTTAAGTGTCCCCGAGACCGCTGAGGGCGGATTCAAGTGTCCACACGAGCACCTTGGTGGATGGAGGGCGGTTTCCACTGTCCCCATGAGCATCCAGGGCAGTTTTGAGTGTCCCCCAAGACCCACAAGGAAGGGCAGTTTCAAGTATCCCTGGCACCACCGAGGGCGGTTTCGAGCCCCCCCACCCCACCCGGTGTCCCTCCATTCATCTGTGGCAGTTTTCAGAACACTTTGACCCCCTGTGAAACGTGAGCATTGCCTGCGGCCCCCGGGGCTGGCAGGTATGGTGGGAGCCACACAGGACCTGGAGGCAGTGGAGCAAGCACGACTTCCGGTACCAGCTGGCCCTGTGCATGGAAGTACTCAGTGCAACACCCGGGAGTACTCGGTCCAGCACTGGCGGGGAGTATTTAGTCCAGCAACGGTCAGGAGGGGGTGGGGTTCCGGATTGGTGTGGGATGGGAGTACTCAGTCCAGCACCGGGGAGGGATGGGAGTACTCAGTGCAGCACCTGGGAGTACTCAGTCCAGCACCAGGGAGTACTGGTTGTAGCACCCTGGACTACTCAGTCCAGTATTGGTTGGGAGAGGTGGGTTTCAGGATTAGTGTGAAATGGGAGTACTCAGCCCAGCACTGGGGAGTACTCCACACAGCACGTGGGAGTACTAAGCACATCACCCAGAAGTACACGGTCCAGCACCCTGCCCCGCAGTCAGTGCTGACTGAGGCCTGTGCTCTGTTCTTTTAGCATGGTGGCCAGCTGGTCTCCCAGGACTCCCCGGTGAGTGCTCCTGGAACCGCCCCGTGCCTCAGTTTACCCCTGCCCCATGGCGAGTCTCCCCCCACATTGAGGTCTTGGGAGGCTCAGACAACACCTACGCCCTGCCAGGCCTCGAACCCGGGCCTCACCGGGCCTGTGCATCCGGGCCAGGGAAGCCCGCACCCTGACCTAGGGCTCCTGGAGCAACACGGTGGAGTTTGGGGAGCAGAGGGCGGTTTCAACTGTCCCCAGGGAGGTTTCAGGTGTCCCCAGGAGTAGAGATTCTGGGTGGGGGGTGGTTTCAAGTGTCCCCAGGACCATTTTGGGCCTGTGGGTGGATGGAGGGCGGTTTCAAGTGTTCCCGGGGGAAGGGGTCTGGGGCGATTCGTTTCAAGTGTCTCCAGGGTGGGCAGGGGTCTGTGGTGGGTGGTTTCAAGTGTACCCAGGGCGGTTTCAAGTGTCCCAAGGGTGTTTTCTAGTATCCCAATGGGGAGGGGCTCTTGGGGGGGTGGTTTCAAGTGTAACCAGGACCACCTTGGGCCTGTGGGTGGATGGAGGGCGGTTTCAAGTGTCCCCAGGTTGGAGTGGTTCTGTAGGGGGCGGTTTTAAGCATCGCCAAGGCAACCCTGGGCCTGTGGGTGGATGGAGGGCGGTTTCAAGTGTCCCCAAGGGGAGGGGGTCTGGGTGAGGGTCAGTTTCAAGTGTCCCATGATGGGGGCAGTTCTTTAGGGGGTGGTTTCAAGTGTCTCCAAGGCAACCCTCGGCGTGTGCATCGATGGAGGGCGGTATCCAGTGTCCCTACGAAAACCTTGGGCCTGTGAGTGGATGTAGGGCAGTTTTGAGTGTCCCCACAGCGGTTTCAAGTGTCCCCGGGGGAATGGGGATCTGGGTGGGGGCGTGGTTTCAAGTGTCCCCAAGACCATTCTGGGCCTGTGGGTGGATAGGTGGCGATTTCAAGTGTCCTCAGAGGCCTCACATGGGGGGGAGCCTTTGCAGGTGGAGTCGTGTGGGGAGGGCTGGGGCAAGGAGCTGAGGGTCACGTGTCCCTCCCTCCCCACTTCATGTGACCCCTCCCCCTCCCATCCCTTCCTCCCCGAGTGTGTGCACACCCACACGGTCGGAGGTTTCAAGGGTCCCCGCCGGGCCAGCCATGCTGCACCTGCTGCTTCGGCAGCACTGGGGTCGCTGGGCCTGGGCTGGGGCTGTCAGAGGTGAGCGGGAATCTGAACCCGGGGCCCCCAGGGTGGGGGGGGGAACGCAACGCATTGTGGGCCATGCGGGAGGCCGGGATTCGAGCCCACATCCACCCGTCCGTCCGTCTGCCCTGCAGGCTCCTGAGCGCCCGCGTTCCCTGTGTCAGCGACAAGTTGACTGGTGAAGATGGACAGACGGACGGACGGAGGGACAGAGGGACATGGGGGGCTGTGGGGTTGGGCGGTGACAGACAGACAGCGATGGGAATCGAGACACGGACAGACATGAAGACAGACGGACGGACAGACAGGGAGACAGGGAGATGGACGGACAGATGAACAGACAGACAGGCAGACTGGGAGACAGATGGACAGACCTGGAGACAGACAAACAGGCATGGACAAGAGACAGGCAGACAGATGGACAAACAGTCATGGAGACAGACAGACAGGGAGACGGACAGACAGACACACAGCAGACAGATGGACAGACAGACAGACAGGGACACAGATGAGCAGGACAGACACACAGGTGGACAGGGACACAGACAGACAGAACTGGAGACAGACAGATGACAAAAAGACACAGATGGACGGATGGACAGATGGACATCATGGAGACAGATAGACAAGAGAGGGAGACGGACAGACAGATGAGCACACAGTGAGACACACAGGGAGACAGACAGTCATGGACAGATGGACCTGGAGACAGACGGACAAACACACTGAGCAGATGGTCAGACAGACAGATGGAGAAACAGGGAGACAGACGGATGGATGGATGGACAGATAGACAGATGAGCAGATGGGCAGACAGACCTGGAGACAGACGGACACATGGACAAATGGATGGACGGACAGACACAGAGGGAGACAGACGGACAGATAAAGAGATGGGCGGATGGACACACGGACAGCCGGACAGCCGTGCACCTCCCCCTGTCCTCTGCTGGGAGGAGGAGGAGGAGGAGGAGGAGGAGGAGGAGGAGGAGGAGGAGGAGACGGAGGCGGAGCCATGGCCCGTGGTGGAGCTGAGCCTGCAGCCTGGGCCCTGATCATGGCGCCGCCGGGGTCACCCCAGCCCCCCCCCCGCATGCACACACGTACCCAGGGTTAGGGTACTGAGTCCTCCTGCGTGGGTGCTGGGTGCTCAGTCCTCCCCCGGCATCTCCACACAAGATGCTGGGTGCTCAGTCCCCCCTGGCGTCTCCACACAAGGTGCTGGGTGCTCAGTCTTCCTTTGTTAGTGCTGGGTGCTCAGTCCTCCCCCGGTGTCTGCATATGAGGTGCTGGGTGCTCAGTCCTCCCGTGCCTCCACACAAAGTGCTGGGTGCTCAGTCTTCTCATGTGGGTGCTGGGCAGTTAGTCCTGTGTCCCACACGAGGGCCTGGGTGCTCAGTCCTCCTCCCATGAATCCACAGGAGGCGCTGGGCGCTCAGTTCTCCTCCCGTTCCTCCACACGAGGTGCTGGGTGCTCAGTCCTCCTGTGTGTGTGCTAGGCGCTCAGTCCTCCTCCCGTGCCTCCGTGAGGGGTGCTGGGTGCTTGGTCGCTCTCTGGGCCGCAGGGCCTGGCTCACTGTCTGTCGCTTCGGCTGCCCACAGGGGAAGGGAGAGACGGACAGACGGGTGGACACAGAGACAGGGAGGGAGACACACAGACAGGAACAGGCACTAACACAGACAGACAGACAGACGGGGTGACACAGACTGAGACAAACAGACAGACAGACGGTTAGACCGGCTGTGGGACAGTCAGGCAGCTAGAGAGACACAGACAGATGGACAGGGAGATAGACAGACAGGGAGACAGACAGACAGACAGACAAGGAGACAGTCGGATGGACGGACAGATGGAAAGACAGACAGGGAGACGGACAAATGGACAGACAGACATAGATGGACGGATGGACAGGGAGACTGACAGACGGACAGATGGACAGACAGATGGACGAAAAGACACAGATGGAAAGACAGACACAGACGGACGAACAGGGAGGACAGATGGACAAATAGGGAGACAGGGAGAGAGACAGATGGACAGACAGACGGACAGACAGACAGACGGACACACAGACGGACACACAAGCAGTGTGACAGACACAGAGACAGTCGGACGGGAGACAGACGGATGGACAGACAGACGGACAGATGGACGAACAGGGAGACAGATGGACAGACTGACATGCAGCGAGAGACAGATGGACAGACAGATGGGCAGACGGACAGACAGACAAGGAGACAGACGGATGGACGGACAGACAGGGACCAATGAACGTAGACAGATGGACGGACGCACAGAGCGACAGGCACACAGGGTCCCAGGCCTGGGGACAGACAGACGGACAGACGGATGGGCAGGGAAACCGAGGCAGACAGACAGACGGGTGGACACAGGGACAACTGAGAGAGAGACGGACAGACGGACACACGGACAGGCAAGGGGCCTAGGGGAGGGCGGGGAGGAGGGGGACTGGGGCTCGAATCCCGGCCCGGCACCCAGCCACCCGGCACCCAGCTACTCAGCACCCAGCACCCATTACCCAGCCACCCAGGTTCTCAGCCCTCAGCACCCAGGTACTCAGCACCCCAACCCCCAGTACCCAGCCAGCACTCACCTACTCAGCACCCAGTACTGAGCACCCAGGTACTCAACCCTCAGTGCTCTCAGCACCCAGCGAACCAGTACCCAGCACCCAGCCACCCACTACCCAGCTACCCAGCAACCAGCCACCCACACAGCTACCCAGCTACCAAGTACCCAGCCACCCAGCAACTAACCCCCAGCACCCAGTACCAACACCCAGCCAATCAGCATCCAGTCCCCAGCTACTCAGCACCCAGCCACCCAGCACCCAGTACCCAGCATCCCAGCCAGCCAGTACCCAGCTACCCAGTACCCAGCACCCAGCCACCCAGCACCCAGCTACTCAGCACCCAGATGCCAGCCTTCAGCATGCAGCTACTCAGCACCTAGCCCCCATTACCCATCATGCAACTACTAAGCAACCAACCAGTACCCAGCACCCAGCGACTCAGTACCTAGCCACCCAGCACCCAGTCCCCAGCACCCAGCTATTCACCACCAAGGTACCCAGCACCAAGTACCCAGCAACCCAGCACTCAGCTACTCAGCACCCAGTATCCAGTTATTTGGACCTCAGCATCCAGCTAGTCAGCACCCAGCCACCCAGCTACTCAACCCAGTACCTAGGACCCAGCCGCCAACCACCCAGCACCCAGTACCTAGTACCTAGCCAATCAGCGTCCAGTACCCAGCTCCTCAGCACCCAGCCACTCAGCTACCCAGCACCTAATCCAGCACCTAGTACCCAGCCAACCAGTACCCAGCACCAGGACACAACCACTCAGCACCCATCACCCAGTACCCAGCACCCAGCCAACCAGCCCCCAGCACCCAGCTACTCAGCACCCAGACACCCAGCACCCAGTACCTAGCTACTCAGCACCCAGCCACCCAGCTACCCAGCTATCCAGCACCTAATCCAGCACCTAGTACCCAGCCACCCAGCACCAGGACACAACCACTCAGCACCCATCACCCAGTACCCAGCACCCAGCCAACCAGCCCCCAGCACCCAGCTACTCAGCACCCAGACACCCAGCACCCAGTACCCAGCTACCCAGCACCCAGTACCCAGTACACAGAACCCAGCCACCCAGCTAGCCAGCACCCAGTACCCAGCTACTGAGCACCCAGTTCCCAGAACCCTGCTACTCAGACCCCAGGCACCTAGTACCTAGCACCCAGCACCCATCTAACCAGTACCCAGCACCCAACTACTCAGACCACACCATCCAGCTACTCAACACCCAGCTACCAAGCACCCAGTCACCCAGCACCCAACCACCCAGCACCCAGTACCTAGCACCCAGACACCCAGTAACCAGCCCCTAGCCACCCAGCACCCAGTACCCAGCACCCAGCTACCTAGTATTTAGCACTCAGCACCCAGAACCCCCAGCTTGCAAATTGCACACCCGTGTATCATTTTACCCTGTTTTGACTCCACTGCCTCTGTCCCGCCTGTCCGCTCTGCCCCACCCAGCCCCCCATCCATCGCCCGTCCTGCCCTGGCCTGAGCCTTCCAGTGCCCCAAGCACAAACAACAGGAAACCGCCAGGGTGGGGCGGGGCTGGCCAAGGAAAGCAAAGATTTATCATTTCAACTTCACATCTGAGTAGTTCATTAAGAATGGGTAGCCATTTGACAGGCAGACACCAATGGGGAAGATTCCAGGAAGAAGAGACAGAGACAGGAAAGCAGGAAGAGAACAACTCTCTAGAAACCAGGAATTCCTGCTGCTGAATGCCATAAGCATTGTGAAAATTAAAAAGAAGCTGGGGTCAATTTGGGCTCCTTCCATAAGGCAGTGGAGAAGAGGTATTTAAGCATAAGACATACATTTTAGAAGTGTCCCAATGTACAGGGTGCTGGTGGCTCATGCCTGTCTGTCATCCTAGCTACTCAGAAGGCTGACCTTTGAGGATCATGGTTGAATGCCAGTGAAGACAAGAATGTCTGTTAAAGAGTATCATCTCCAATTAACTACAAAAAAAAACAAAAACAAAAACCTGGAAGAGGCACTGTGGCTCAAAGAGACAGAGGACTAGCCTTGAAAAGAAAGGAAGAAGGGCTGGGAATATGGCCTAGTGGTAGAGTGCTTGCCTTGTATACATGAAGCCATGGGTTCAATTCCTCACCACCACATATAGCAAAAAGCAAGAAGTGGAGCAATGGCTCAAGTGGTAGTGTACTAGCCTTGAGCAAAACAAAAACAAAAGGCTGGTACAGTGCTCAGGACCTGAGTCCAGGACTGGCAATGAAGGAAGGAAGGAAGGAAGGAAGGAAGGAAGGAAGGAAGGAAGGAAGGAAGGAAGGAAGGAAGGGAGAAAAGAAAGAGAGGAAGAAAGAAAGAGAGAAGATTCTAATAGTTCAATACCTATTTGTGTAGCTTTAGACTGGTTTACAGAAGGAAAATATATTTCACAAGTGAATGAACAATTATGGAAAGCAAATTGCTGTCTTCCACATAATAAACACATAAACAATCTTCCAAGTAATGTTTTACATCTACATAACTGATTAACTAGAAAATATGCCAAAATACTTGAATTAGGAAAAGCAGTTCATCACTTAAAATATTGTAATTTATCTTTACAATCAGTTTGTAAAAACAACAACAAAAAAAAAACAAAAAAGTAGCTGCTAAGTGCCAGTGGCTCTCACCTGTAATCCTAACTTCTCAGAAGCTTATGAGCTGAGACTCACAGCTCAAATGCATCCAGGCAGGAAAGTCTATGAGACTGATCTCCAAATAACTACCAAAAAAAGCTGGAAGTGGACCTGTGGTTCAAATGATAGTCTTCTAGCCTTCAGCACAAGAACAGCACCCAAGCCCTGAGTTCAAGCCTCAGGACTGGCATAATGAACAATCATAAATAGACCCAACATATTCGACTAGCAATGTGGCTTAGCGGCAGAGTGCTCACCTAGCATGTATGAAGCCCTGGGTTCCATTCCTCCCCACCACATAAACAGAAAAAGGTGGATGTAGTGCTGTGTGTGTGTGTGTGAATAAAAGCAGCTCAGGGACAGTGCTCAAGCCCTGAGTTCAAGCCTCAGAACTGGCAAAATAAAAACAACATTAAATTAAGTATATAACCCTCCTGGTAATACTAATGAGAAATCATTAGTCCAAGGCCCAGGACTGGCGAAAAAAAAAAAAAAAGAACCTAAATGCTTACATACAGTACTTAGAAATTTTCTAAGCACTATCTGCTGTGTATCTGTTTTCTAATACTGTACAGTAATATGGTAATACTATCATGACATTATAGCTGATTAATATACTCTATGAAGTTTTTAGTAAGTGCCACCACAGTAACAGCAGCTAACTGAGTATTACCACAAGTAATTGAGACCATGAGTGACAGGTGGTTGAACTTCTCTTTGTGTTTAAAAAACAAAATGAGTTTTCACACAAAAGGAGAAGGGACGGACTCACGGGAGGGGCCCAGAGGAGGTGATATCTACCAACTTTTTCGAAGGGACTATGTAAGGAATTAAAAACATAGTCCACTACTTTGAGAATTGTACTCAAGTCAAAAGTCCCTTCTGGTGGCCACCCATCTTGAAAGTGAGCCACTCAGAAGAGCAGAGAGTCACCCACTTTCCTTTCTTGATCTCTACACTACTATTGTGAGTAACTTCCTTCCAGTGGGCTAAAGTCAAGTCCACGGGAGCGGAAGGGACGTTGCCCATGCTTATCAGTCTCCTCAGTTGTGCAGTCCACAAAATAACAAGAGGTAAAACAATTCCAATAAAACAGAAGAAACAATACACACAGGCCTGATATTTAAAAGACTTACAAAATGGAGATCTCCTAAGCTGATCCTCTGGCTCCTGTGAAGAAGCAAAAGGAGCAGACCCAAGATCAAGGTGGGCAGGTTGAGCCTCCGTTAGGAGGCCCTCCTGGTCAGTTCCCGCCAAAAAGCGAACTGACTTGCACCGTACAAGAAAGGCGAGGTTGAACGATCGCGATGGGCACCCCACCACCCTGGGACCAAGGAGAAGGAAGAAGAGGCAAGGGATTTTTGGGCACAGGCCTGCCCCGCTCTCTGCTTGCAGCTCCATGCTTCTTGGTGTAGACCTGAGCGGTAATGAATGCCTTCCCAGGTTGGGGCACTACTGGGGGCCTAATCCTGTGGTCCTGTTGCATTCCCACTTCTCCCTTGATTTATTTCTCCCAAAGTTTGTTGCTACCCAGGTCACCCAAGCTGCATGGTTGATGGAATGGGAGACTGGTGAGGACAGCAGCGGGAGGCACAAGTGCCAATGGACTGGCCAGTAAGCAGCGCTGGGCTCCTTAGCCACGCCCACCACCAGAATATCACCCTGGACTTGAGCAAGTAGGACACAGTCCCCGGAAACCCTTTAGCACCTTCCAAGCCAATGTGTACTGGGTGGGCTCGCATGTGCATATGTGTGCCCGTGCTTGCTTACATGCGTGTGTGTTTGTTCCTGATGCTGTACATGGGTGTGCTTACTAAGCCAAAGTCTGTGTATGTGTAAATAGGTATGTGGATGTAGATCCAGGAGGACCCGGCACAGTGTGTTATGAGTGAGCATGTGGAGGTGGCGGGAAGGGAGACAGAGAAAGAGAGAGAGGGAGTCATCTCGCCTATGAGGAATTCTTTGTTCATGTGCGGTTGTATAAGTGTGTTATGTATGAGGTTGGACATAGGGAGTTCCAATTGTGTGCATGTTTACTTGCTTATTTGAAGTTCCCAGACACCAATCATTTGGCAAAGTCTCCCCTTTTGTGCTGTCCTCTGCACAAAGGTCTCCGGGCATGAGGCCAGGGATACCTAGCTGCCTCTGCTCTTGGAGATCTGCATGACAGTGACAATGACGCCTACGAATACTGTTGCTGGGTGCTAGTGTGCCTTGGTCGAGGCAGGGAAGGGTCAGATATCCCTTTCCCTGGTGCCTTAGCAGAGCTTCGTGCAGGAGCCTTAAACATATGGCTGTGAGCCACGGGCACCAGGATTGCCAGCTCCTGCCTCTAGCCAGTATAATCCTTGGCTGCTCAATAGCAGGAAGTAGCAGGCAGGGATCTGGGCCAGAGAGGCCAAGGCAAGAGGGAAGAAAAGAGTTAAGCAGACACTAGCGCAGAAAGGAGATGCCCAGATTCGCTGACCTACTAACCTTGTATCTCCCTTATGCTCTCAGCAAGAGAGATGATGTTGATGGTGAGAGAGGTGGCGGATCCAGACACCAGCCACTTCCAGGACTGGCAAGGGCAGAGGCGGTGGGGAGCTGTGTCACACGGGTTCAACCAGGATGTGGGAAGATGGAGCAGGAAGGGAGGTGGAAAGTGTATTTGCCTAGGACCCTGGCCCAAGCCGGTCCCAGCAGAATGGCCAGGGGAGGGATTTGGGGCTCTACACATCCTGTGCATCCCGAAGGACTTTGAGAACTAGTGAGAACTTACAGCAAACCCCCAAGGGGCCCTGTGTCCTTTTTGCTATGGCAACTCCAGTTGAAACACTGGCTCAAGTCAGCAGGAGGCGCCTAGTACCTGGCCATGTCCCAGAGCTCCAAACCATATGGGCACTGCCCAGAGGCTTCCCAGCACCCCAGGTGCAAATGCACTGTTAGTGAGGCACCAGGAGGCCCTACTGGCCTGTGAGCACCAACTGCCTACCTCTAAGCAGCCTCACTACCCCTCCCTTAAGGCTGTTCCTGTTGGAATGCAAATGAAAGCACACATCAACAAAGTGGGCAAGGAATGGAGAAACAAAACATCCGGCCACCCCCTGGAGGCTTTTCTGCATAGTGGGTCGCATATGTGCAGTCCTTCCTGCTCAGAAAAACACAGGGCTGCTGCCTAGCAAGCCAGGCAAGGTCTTCAGGTGGTCTTGGCCAAGGGGGCAGAGGCCGTTTCCAGACCAATCGGATGTCAGTCATAAAACCAGAAGGCAGGAAAGGAGTGCCGCTTCCCTCCTACCTTTGTCACAAACCTCCTGTGCACAGAAAAGGAGCAGAGGGGCTTGGGCACAGAGCAGGCAGACAACAGATTAGATAAATGGGGATTGGTGTTCACCAGAGGACTGAGAGATCCCAGGTGTGCAGAGGGTGAGAGCAGAGGGAGATTTGGAGAAGATAAGAAGGGCTAGGCCAGGGTGAGGCAGTTGTAATTTCCCCAGAAGAAGTGAAGAGGTGCATGGGGAGGTGTGCAGCCTGTGAACCTCAAGAGGAGGAGGGGGAAATTGGGAAGCAGAGGCAGAGGCAAAGAGGCAGTGACGCAGAGGCATGTGTGAGTTGCAAGCAGTCCAGAGCAGCAAGGCAGGGACAGGAGGGCTAGGAGAGAGAACTCGGAGGGAGTTATCAGCAAAGGAGGTATGTGTGCAGGGGACAAGCCTCAGGAACTCAGCTGCAGATGGCAGGTGGTGGCTAGGAAGGCCAGGTTGGGCGCCCCACCACCCTGGGACCAAGTAGAAGGAAGAAGAGGCAAGGGATTCTGGGGCACAGGCCTGCCCCATTCTCTGCGTGCAGCGCTGTGCTTTAGGGTGTAGACCTGAGGGGTAACGAATGCCATCCTTGGTTGGGGCACTACTGGGGCGTAATCATGTGGTCCTGTTACATTGACATTTCTGCCTTGATTGCTTTCCCGAAGAGTTTGTTGCTACCCAGGTCTTCGAAGCTGCATGGTTCAGGGAATGGGAGACTGGTGAGGACAGCAGGGGGAGGCCCAAGTGCCAATGGACTGTCCAGTAAGCAGCGCTGGGCTCCTTAGCCACGCCCACCACAAGAACAACACCCTGGACTTGAGCAAGTAGGACACAGTCCTCGAAAACCCCTTAGCACCTTCCAAGCCACTGTGTACTGGGTGCGCTCACGTGTGCGTGTGTGTGCCCCTGCTTGCCTACATGCGTGTGTTCCTGATGCTGTACAAGAGTGTGCTTCCTAAGCCTAAGTCTGCATATGTGCAAATAGGTATGTGGATGTAGATCCAGGAGGACCCGGCACAGTGTGTTACAGTGAGCATGTGGGGGTGGCGGGGAGGAAGAGAGAGAAAGAGAGAGAGAGAGAGTCGGCTCGCCTGTGAGGAATTTTTTGTTCATGTGCGGTTGCATGAGTGTGTCAGGTATGAGGTTGGACAGAGGGAGTTCAAAGTGTTTACACGTTACTTGTTTTTTGAAGTTCCCGGAAACCAATCATATGGCGAAGGCTCCCCTCTTGTGCTGTCCGCTACACAAAGGTCTCCGTACTTGATGCCAAGCTGCCTCTGCTCTTGGAGATCTGCATGACAGTGATGATGCTGCCTATGAATATCATTGCTGGGTGCTAGTGTGCCTTGGTCACGGCAGGGAAGGGTCAGATATCCCTTTCCCTGGTGTCTTAGCAGAGCTTCCTGAAGGAGCCTAAAACATATGGCTGTGAGCCACGGGCACCAGGATTGCCAGCTCCTGCCAATAGCCAGTATAATCCTTGGCTGCCCAATAGCAGGAAGTAGCAGGCAGTGATCTGGGCGAGAGAGGCCAAGGCAAGAGGGCAGACAAGAGGTAAGTGGAAACCTGCCCAGGGAGGAAATGCCCGGATCCGCTGACCTGTTTTTCTTGTATCTCCCTTGTGCTGTCAGGAAGACAGATGACATGGAGGGCGAGAGAGGTGGCAGATCCAGACACTGGCCGCTTCCAAGTCTGGCAAGGGCTGAGGCGGTGGGCAAGCTGTCCCACACGGGTTCAGCCAGGATGTGGGAGGATGGAGCAGGAGGGGAGGTGGAAATTGTATTTACCTAGAAACCTGGCCCAAGCCAGCCCCAGCAGAATGGCCATGGGAGGGATTTGCGGCTCCAGAGGTCCTGTGAACATCAACTATGACACTGTAACACAAGGGCTGGAGGAAGACTGACAGGATGACTTGCATTGTGCAGGTGTTTCTACCAGAAGAAAGAAGGCATTGTAGCAGGCAGGGTCAAGGCTAAGGCTACAGAATGAAAGTCATGTTTTCTGGCCCATGGGGAACTGAAGTATGCAAACGCTGGGCTGACAGCTACCATTTTATAACAGATGATCTGCTAATTGCATTTTATTAAATACTAAAAAAAGTTGGATGAGTAAAAGCATAAATAATACTCGAAATGAGTACTAACTATGATAAGGGCATCCAAAGTCACAGGAAAACTTTTTTTAAGCACAAAAATGGATTCCACGACAGCATTTATTTCAAAATTTCTGTCTTCTCAGAATTAATGTTTTAAACAATGATTCGTATAAATATCAATATTCCAATGGTCTTCAAGTTAATGCATACCAACGTCAAATTTTGTAAGGTTTACAAAGATATGAAATCCAAATTATAAGGTGATATAACTGTGGTAGATATGGAGAACTGCAAATTCTAGCAATAAGCAAATAAAGTAAAGGTAAACTCTGGAGACTAAGTTGTTTTTATTTACATAAGGAGTTTTTGACTAGTAAATACCCATTCAATGTAAGAAGAAAAGGTATTCTCATCAGTGATAGTTGAATACTATCCTATCTCAAAACATTCTGGCTTTCTCTGAAATGGTTTTGAGAGGAGTCACTGTTTGGATTTTCCTTCTAAGTGTATAATGATTTAGCTCTAATGATACAAATGACTTAAATTAACATAATTCTGAGTGCATACTTGACTAACAAATCTTAAGATTTTAGATATATTTTAGGATTAAAGTGATTCCCAATTCAATGTTTCTATCGGACTGAAACTACCGTGCTATCTCCTCATTTCTTCTGAGTAGACACTATTAAACTTCTCCATGAGTTTACATATTTTTTACAAACTTATTAAATCATCAGGGACTCTGTCTTATGGTATAGGAAGGACAGAAACACAAAACCAAAATGAAGCCAAACCTTCACGAAGTTGACACAAAAAGTACACAAAAGTCAGCCCTGGAAATAAGGGCAGAATAAGGGAAATAAGGGCTATCATTAGAAAGTAACCTAAAGGTTCAGGGGAAGAAGAAATTAGTTTTGGACAGGAAGACCAGTATCTGAACTGGCCCCCAAGAGGCCTGAAGTTAGAAGGCTGTTTGCGTGTTCCATACTAGCGGGAACAAATCACAGAGGGGAAAAAAGAGAAAAGAAAAGAGGGAAATCTGGGAATATGGAAAGGAGCTCCATTGTGAAAGGCTTTTAGTATCAGACCAGGAAGGACTAAAGGAAAAGCAGTCAATTCAGGTTTTTAAGAAGAAAAAAAATGCAATCAAAACCAGCTCAAAAGTAAGAGTTCTCCTCACTGTTCCTCAATAATCAGCTCTTGTCTGTTGAAAACAAAAAGTAGTGTGCCTATGGTCCATACCTGTAATGAACCTACTCAGAATGCTGAGATATGCAGATCACAATTTGAAGCCAGCCTGGGCAGAAAAGCCCATGAGACTCACGTCTAATTAATCATCAGAAAGCAAAAGGGGAGCTGGGGCTCCAATGGCACAGCGCTGGACTTGAACAAAAATGCTCAGCTATAGTGCCCAGGCCCTAGTTCAAACCTCAAGAGCACACACACACACACACTCACACACACACAACAGCTCAGAGATTACTAGACATAATAGCCTAAAAGTTGTCATTTGAGCCTAAATAAAGCTATATACAATGCTGATTGGGAATAACTACAAGGCCTTTAGAAGTAACAAATGCCATTTGTAAGGAAATGGAAGGACTTGGAAAAAATTATACTAAATGAAGTGAGACAGACCCAAAGAAACATGAACACTATGGTCTCCCTTATTGGGAATAATTAGTACAGGTTTAGGCAAGTTATAGCAGAGCATCACAAGGCCCAATTGCTATACCCTTATGAACACATAAGATGATGCTAAGTGAAATGAACTCCATGTTATGGAGACAATTGTTATATCACAGTTGTAACTACTTTCAATGTCCCATGTGTATCTGTAGCTTCTACTATTGATGATGTTCTTGTATCACCTTCCTGTGGTTGTACCTACACTATCTCTGTAATTTATCTGAGTATATTGGAAACCGTGTATACTGGTATTGGAACTAGGAAATTGAAAGGGAATACCAAAATTGAGAGACACAGGGTAAAAAAAGACAAACAAATACAAAAGCAATACGTGCAAAAATGTTTGGTGTAAGTGAACTGAACAACTCAGGGGGGGAAAGGGTAAGGGGGAGAGTGGAGTGGGGTTTGAGGAACAAGGTAACAAACAGTACAACAAATGTATCCAATGCCTAATGTATGAAACTGTAAGCTCTGTACATCAGTTTAATAATAAAAATTTGAAAAAAAAAGAAAAAAAGAAAGGAATTACGTCACAAGGATAGTAAAAAAATATAAGTAACAAATGTAAGACTTATAGAAAAGCATGAACTGGATGACAGCAAGACAGAAAATAAAACAGTAGGTGGCTATCAGGAGGAATAGAATGAGCCAATAGATTCAGTCTTGGATGTACGATGTAGAAGGTGACACTAACACATTTTATTTGGGATGACCACCCTGTAACTACAACTCAAAACCCCAGAGGTGAAAGTCAACACAGAAGTTTCTTCCAAACAGAGGACAACGTCAATATCAAGACATTAAAAAAAAGAGAGAGAAAGAGAGAGAGAGAGATCCAGTAAAATTCATGGGGGCTGTTCTTGCCAGCCCAAGGAAGAAAGGATTCTGAGGGGAAGAGACCAGCGAAAAAGAAGACAATCAAGAAAAATGTCATAAAAGAGAATGTAAGTTTGAGCAAGGAAGAACACTCAGAGAGACAAATGCTAGAGAGAGGGGAAACACCTGAGAAAGCACTTACGGTCTTCCTGTCAAAATCATCTTCCCCTTTCACACATCCTACAGAATTGTTAAAACGATGACTGGTCTAGTCCTTGGCTAAGGTAGTTTGAAGTTTTTTAACCTATACCAACCTTGGTCTATTGATGACATGGGTCATGAATATCTGGGTCCTACGTGAAGGTTAAAATCTCATTGCTACCCAGGCTGTAAGCATGTAATCTATAATGGCACTGGACTCGGCTCTCCACTCCACTTCCCTCCATGGATACAGCACTTCAGAACTATTTGACACAAATTACCTATCTTCAGAACTGGCTTGAAACTAAGCTTCCATCCATCTCTACCCATTTAATACAATCAAGCCAAGCCACTGCACGAATTGCCTCCCAGCAGCCCCTCCTCTCCTTTCATTCCCTGCACGGGATCATCTGTTGGTCAGACATCAATCCTACTCTCTGGTGAACAGCTGACTCTGTTAGGGGTCGGTAGAAGGACCACCCAGCAGCTGCACCATGTTTTAGAGAAAAAGCATGGTGGCCAATGTTTACGAGAATTGGAATACGGGGAAGCAAAGCAGTTAAAGCCCTTGGTAAGTGAAGAAACATTGTGCAAGTTAGCTCTTGGGAAAATGTTCTCCAGTGACTTCTCTGACATCATTCACAAGGCAGACAAGCAGGCAGTAACAGTCAACTTGCAGATTATGCACTTAATCCTCATACATTTATTTTTATTTTTTTATTTTTTTTTTTGGCCAGTCCTGGGCCTTGGACTCAGGGCCTGAGCACTGTCCCTGGCTTCTTCCTGCTCAAGGCTAGCACTCTGCCACTTGAGCCACAGCACCGCTTCTGGCCGTTTTCTGCATATGTGGTGCTGGGGAATCGAACCTAGGGCCTTGTGTATCCGAGGCAGGCACTCATGCCACTAGGCTATAGCCCCAGCCCCCCTCATGCATTTATTGACACTCTACTTGGTGCGAGACATTGTGTAAAGACTAGATCATTTACCCACTTTAATTCATAGGCATGACTGAAACCCTCAAAGACTCTCTTGTTCAAATCTAGTTTGGCTTTAAGATCAGAGATCAAATGCCAGCACCTCCAGACAGATATCCATGAACCTTTCTCAGGCAACAGTAACAACTCTTTTCTCCCAAGTCTCATAGAATGCTGTTCATGGACTTCTTTTATGAAACACAATGATCCTCATACATTGTAATTCTTTACATGTGCTCTCTCCTAATAAACTTTCTCTCTATATATGCACATATACATATGTGTCTATATATATGTGTGTATACATATGCGTATATATGTATATATACATACGTATATATGCATATATATAACTGAAATCCAAGATTCATGTCGTGATAATACCCCATTATCTTCCCACATCCCAAAGCATAATGCATCTCCTTTGATAATGAGTGCGTTCATGAGCTAGACTTTGTCCACCAAAGGCTCGATACATATTAGAAGTTTGATTATATAAAGGCAATAATCTTATTCTCTGCAATTAAAAGTCAATCTTAACATCTAAAAATAGGGAAAATAAAACTGTAAATAAGTGCAACATAGCAAATTATCCTAATTCCAATGTTAACACTTTATGTGGTACAATTTGATCAAGATGAGATTCAACTTCACCTTTCATCTTTCTATCTAATAGAGTTTTCTAAAAAGAAACAAATACATTAAATTACAAAAATTTATAACTTAAGTGTTTCAAGTGAACTGTTTTGAAATACTTTAGTATATGAATTATTCTTAAATCTTACGGGTTCATTAAAATGGCTCCAATGAGTATCCGATTCTCATCTATCAACAAAGTTATTTGTGAGCAAGGAAACTGGGTTACTGTGTGTTTTTGATAGTTTGGAATAGCTAAAATTCACATACCTTTCTAATTTACCATCATTTGGTTCAAATGGTCTAATTTACCAAAAGAAAATCTTGATTCTTTTTGAGAAAATACTGAGGCTACATGGGCTAAATAAATAGGAAAAAGGACCCTAAGCCTTTTTGATTTCAGGAGATGAGTATCTAGTAAGAAGAGTAATGGGTTAGTGTTTAGAATTCTAGGTCCATGCTTAGATGAATGAGCTCTTTGTTGTCAGTAAGTAGTTGGCTTTGTCATTTTTTTTTTTTTGGTGCCAGTTTTGGGACTTGAACCCAGGATTCTGGGTGCTGCCCCTGAGCTTTTATGCTCAAGGCTACTATTCTACCATTTGAGCCAGAGCTCAGCTTCTGGCTTCTTAGTGGTTAATTGCAGATAAGGGTCTCACAGACTTTCCTGCCCACACTGACTTTGATCCACAATACTCAGATCTTAGCCTCCAGAGCAGCTAAGAATATGGGCACCTAGGTGTCTAGTACCCGGTTACTGGTTCTCTTGCCTTTAAACTAGATATGAGAACTTTAAAAGCTTGAAAATTGAAATTAAGTCAGAAGTAAGGAAATGGAAAAACCTCCCATGCTCCTGGATTGGGAGGATTAATATAATCAAAATGGCAATATTGCCAAAGGCTATCTACAAATTCAATGCAATACCCATTAATATCCCACCACCATTTTTTAATGAAATAGAGGAAGCAATCCAGAAATTCAAATGGAACAATAAAAGACCTAGAATAGCAAAAACAATCCTAGGCAGAAAGAACAGTGCTGGAGGAATAACAATACCCAACTTCAAGCTGTATTATAAAGCTATAGTAATAAAAACAGCTTGGTATGGGCACCAGAACAGGCCTGAAGACCAATGGAACAGAATTGAAGACCCAGAAATGAACCCACAGAACTATGCCTACTTAATCTTTGATAAAGGAGCTAAAACAATAGTATGGAAGAAAGATAGCCTCTTTAACAAGTGGTGCTGGCAAAACTGGCTCAACACATGCAACAAACTGAAACTAGATCCTTATATGTCACCCGGCACCCAAATCAATTCCAAATGGATTAAAGACTTCGAAATCATAACAGACACCCCGAAAACACTAAAGGAAGGAGTAGGAGAAATACTTGGGCTCCTTGGCACAGGACGGAACTTCCTTAACAAAGACCCAGAAATGCTACAAATCAAAGAAAGGTTGGACAAATGGGACTGCATCAAACTGCAGAGCTTCTGCACGGCAAGTGACATAGCTCGCAAGATAAACAGAAAGCCCACAGACTGGGAGAAGATCTTTACTGGACATTCAACAGACAAAGGCCTCATATCTAAAATATATGCAGAACTAAATATTACCTTCTTTCAAAACAAAACCGCAAAGAACCAATAGCCCCCTCATCAAGTGGGCTAAAGACTTACAAAGAGACTTCTCTGATGAGGAAATGAGAATGGCCAAGAGACATATGAAAAAATGCCCTACATCACTGGCCATGAAAGAAATGCATATCAAAACAACACTGAGATTCCATCTCACCCAGTAAGAATGTCCTATATAAAGAAAACTAACAATAACAATTGCTGGAGGGGATGTGGCCAAAAGGGAACCCTAATCCATTGTTGGTGGGAATGTAAACTGGTTCAGACACTCTGGCAAGCAGTATGGAGATTCCTCAGAAGGCTAAATATAGAACTCCCCTATGACCCAGCAGCCCCACTTTTGGGTATCTATCCAAAAGACCACAAACAAAATCACAGTAATGCCACCAGCACAATAATGTTCATCGCAGCACAATTTGTCATAGCACGAATCTGGAGCCAAGCCAGATGCCCCTCAGTAGACGAATGAATCAGGAAAATATGGTACATATATACAATGGAATTTTATATTTCTGTCTGAAAGAATGACATTGTCCCATTTGTAAGGAAATGGAAGGTCTTGGAAAAAATTATACTAAGTGAAGTGAGCCAGACCCAAAGAAACATGGACTCTATGGTCTCCCTTATTGGGAATAATTAGTACAGGTTTAGTCCTGTCATAGCAGAGCATCACAAGGCTCAATAGCTATACCCTTATGAACACATAGATGATGCTAAGTGAAATGAACTCCATGTTATGGAAACAATTGTTATATCACAGTTGTAACTACTTTCAATATCTCATATGTATCTGTAGATTCTATTATTGATGATGTTCTTGTATCACCTTCCTGTGGTTGTACCTACACTATCTCTGTAATCTTATCTGAGTATATTGGAAACCGTGTATACTGGTATTGGAACTAGGAAATTGAAAGGGAATACCAAAATTGAAAGACACAGGGTAAAAAAAGACAAACAAATACAAAAGTAATACTTGCCAAAATGTTTGGTGTAAGTGAACTGAACACCTCAGGGGGCGAAAGGGAAAGGGGGAGGAGGGAGGGGGGAATGAGGGACGAGGTAACAAACAGTACAACAAATGTATCCAATGCCTAATGTATGAAACTGTAACCTCTCTGTACATCAGTTTGATAATAAAAATTGAAAAAAAATAAATAAAATTAGATATCTCTCAAAAGGTTTTTAATGAGATGCCATCAGTATGACACAGTCAGAATAAGGTTGAATTAAGTATCTCAGTACCTGTGGCCAACTTAAATTGACACATAAACCAATTAACTACCACAAATCTGCTCATATTTATCAATATACATCATCTTACATTATACCCAATCTCTCAATACTGACAGTAACAAGCATCCTTGTATCATAATTCATACATATATAACCAGACAAACTAGCCTTTCTCCAGAAGGAACACACCAGTACATGGGCAATGTTTATACTTCACAAGATCCAATCATTTAAGTGCAATAATAGGATGTACCAGGCAAGGCACTGGTGGCTCCCACTTGTAATCCTAACTATTCAGGAGGCTGAGATCTGAAGATCAAAGTTTAAAGTCAGCCCAGGAAGAAAAATCCATTGAGATGCTCATCTCCAATTAATCACTGGAAATCCACAAGTGGAGCTCAAAGTGGTAGAGTGCTAGTCTTAAGGAGAAAAGCTCAGGGGCAGGCTCTCAGGCTGAGTTCAAGCCCCATGACCAACCGAATTAAAAAAAAAAAAGCAAGTGATGTCAAATTAACAACACTTAACACTACGATACCTCTTAGGTTACATAACAAGCAACTTAAGGAGAACACTGGCTTAGTATATTTACATATGTGCACAGAAAACTCCTAAATGCACAAATACAATCATAAGTAAATAAAGAAGACATAGTCCTGACAATTATTTTACAGTTGCCCATGTGGTCACCTGTGGTTACTTATAATTACTTTCTCTCTCTACTTATTCTGTTTTCCCTTTGTCTCACCAAGCTACTTATGGTTTTATACTGGGCCAGGTAATACAAACCTTCATTCTTAAAGGGTCTGTACAACTGATAGTCCATTAGATATGGTAACTGTAATAGTTTTCCATCGGGGTGGGAATGTGACTTAGTGGTAGAGTGCTTGCCTAGCATGCATGAAACCCTGGGTTCGATTCCTCAGCACCACATATATAGAAAAAGCCAGAAGTGTCTCTGTGGCTCAAGTGGCAGAGTGCTAGCCTTGAGCAAAAAGAAGCCAGGGACAGTGCTCAGGCCCTGAGTCCAAGCCCTAGGACTGGCAAAAAAAAAAAAAAGTTTTCCATCGACCCTAATCACAGAACACGTTAATACCAAAAGGCACCTTCGGGGATCTTCTAGGACCCAGACACTAGGACGTAGCTATCCGATACCCCCTGATTGCAAACAGATCCATCACCCCAGCCAGCACAGTAGCTTCCTTCCTTGCTTGTCCATTCAGAGGCATGAGAAAGCCACAGCGTCCAGGGAGCAGAATTCACTTCCAGTTCAATGGAACCATTGTGTCTCCTGATTGAAACATTCCTTCCTTTAGGACAAAGGCCTCTAGGTCAGCACAAAGTAAGATCATAGGAACAGGAACCAAAAATTTTGTTAATGGGTCACTAAGAGTAATCGTGGTGTCACTACCATGTTCACCATATGATTCTTCAATCCATTGATTCTAATTTCAGAGAAAAATCCCACCTATTCAATTCACAGTATCACAGTCTCCTGGGGAAGCTTGGTAGGCTTGATGGGAGTTATGGCATCATGACAAAGTCTTCCACCACACTGTCCTGCCAGCAGCTGCAGGATGTCATAGCAAACCAGTGAATTCTACCACCATGAGCATTATGTCTATCCTTTGCTGGAAGGTGAGTCCCTTGACCAGAAGCAATGCTATTTGAATACCATGATGGCAGATCAAACATTCTATAAGTCCATGGATGGTAATTTATCACAATCATTGCATGCAAGGAAGGTGTATATATAGGAAATGAGAATTCCAGTAAGAACAAATACTGCTCTATGACAAAAGTGATCCGAAGAAATATATCCACCATCATTAGCTTCAATCACTCTGGAAAACAGTACCCTATCAGCCACCACTACTCATCTCTTTGGTCAGCTGACTGGGCAATCAGCAATGGCCATAGCTGGGTCAGCATGGCGAGTCAGTCATGCTGTCGAAGCCATGCATAGTCCCCACCCAGTGGTTCATGGCCATTTTGCACATGGCTCCATTGTGTAAGAACAGGAGTGGCATGGGAAAAAGGATGATTTCTAGCCACAAAAAGGAGCAATCTTTTCACTTAATTACAAACATCATCCTCCACTCAGGTTATCTTTTGGTATTGTGCCCACTCAGCAAGTTCTACCACCTACCTCATCCCCAATTTCCTTGTGACCAATTTTCCAGTCATGCCTCTTCTAAGTCCCTAACCAGCTAGCCAAACAATTCACACAAGAGCTCATACATCCATAAAGTCACTCAACTGGCCCCTTCTCCCTGTAAGCCAACCAACAGAGACACTGCTCAATGTTCTGCCCACCTAGAGAATTTCCCTTTACCAGCGTCCTTTCAAGGTCATCCTAGTACAGAGTCAAAGTGCTACAACTATCTACTCTTACATGGTGCCTGAATGTCGGGAGCCGAGCTAGCAGCTAAGCTCATCCTGACCTCTGGCTGTGCCGATGTCGCCAAGATGTCGGGAGCCAAACCTGCACCTAGTTTCATTATCACCTCTGGCTGTGCTGTTACCGCCAGGATATGCTAAAGGCAAAGTCCACAGCCACTGTCCGGAATTGCTTTGTTACCTTGTG
>NW_025959147.1:0-76372 GCF_023159225.1 Perognathus longimembris pacificus | reverse complement strand
GAACAGGACTCCAGTTCTCTTAGGCTGGTTCATCCAATGCTATCCATAAGGCAGATACAGGAAGTTATGCTGACTCAAGAAAAAGAGCAAAGAATTAAACATTTTCTTATGCTGAAAATTACAATGGGATTTTATTTAGTTTGGTCAGAACACTGTGAACATTTTTTTTTGAGCTTTTCTCTAGTTTCCTTATTTTGTGGTGGTATTCAGATTACTAGATCTTTACAAATCCACATGAATAAAGAACATTTACTGTTCTGAATTGAAATAGGTTGTTTGTTTGTTAGCTACGACTTACCTTTAAGGTCGCTAGAGGATTTAATTTGACTTGTATTTTAGACTTCATTTTTAATGAGTAGAAATTATACTGGAAGGCAGGGTCTGGCTGTGTTGCCTTGGCTGGTATTAAGGCAAAGTGCTCAATCAATTCTTCTGCCTCAGAGTCTGGAGTCACTGGGTCTGAAATGTGAGCCCCGGTGCCCCAATACCCAGCTTCATTGCATTTCCTTATTTTCCCAGGTATAGGGATGAGAATTTGATTGTGTTTGTCACTGAGTGACAAAAGAATTGGGAATGTGTTTCATCTTCCCCCTCTTCTCTATCCTTCTCTTCACCTCTCCTTTGTCTTCCCATCCCTTCTCCCTTCCTTCCTTTCCTATTCCTCTCCCCTCCTTCTCTTGTCCCTTCCCCTTTCTCTCCCTCTCTTTCCCCTTGCCCCTCTTCTGTTCCGTTCTCTCCCCCTCTCCAGCTTTCTTCTTTTTCTTTTCTTTTTTTTTTTTTTGGCCAGTCCTAGGCCATGAACTCAGGGCCTGAGCACTGTCCCTGGCTTCTTCCTGCTCAAGGCTAGCACTCTACCACTTGAGCCACAGCGCCACTTCTGGCCATTTTCTGTATATGTGGTGCTGAGGAATCAAACCCAGGGCCTCATGTACACGAGGCAAGCACTCTTGCCACTAGGCCATATCCCCAGCCCTCTTATTCTTTCCTTGCAGCACTGGGAATCAAACCCAGGGTCTTGAGCATGCTAGGCCAACCCAAATGGAGTTTTTTCTGATATTATATTTGGAAAAAATGACTGTGTTTTTCAAATATTGTTAATCCCCTAAAATTCTCATCCCCCAAACACAATAATCCCAAACCCTATGGAAGTTCACAGCCAATTAAACTAGTTGTAGTTGAGTATTTGAGTTTGTTCTTCTCCATCATGAGATTTAGGATGACCTCAGATGTGGGCCATGCAGTTAATCTGACAAAGGCACGGGCCATACCAGCCTGGAGAGGACTTCCAGAAGCAGGTTGTCCAGAGTCTGGCTTGACATTATAACTAGATTATAACTGTAATTTTGGGTTGGTTTTCATCAGACGATGACATGCAATTGCAGCTATACAGAAAGAAATGTGTATCCACAATTTTTGGTCATGTTCTGTGGCTGAGAATAGCCTGTGGTTTTTTTCTCCTCAACAATGAATACTGTTTCAGATGGTAGTTAAGATGATCATATTAATTAGTATGAGGGCATCTATGTAGTTATGAAATCTAGTCCTAGGTCATTAGGACAACATCCTCTGTTCACCATATCTTACAAACTTTAGTACCAAGAACATAAAAGTCTCTGGGATATTTTTAGGATGTTGGAGGTTACACATTAGAAGCCATAAGTTTAATAGGGGCATTGTCTCTTCAGAAGAGTCTGTCTATCACATGTGAAGATTTCTAAACCTCCCATGCCTTTGCCACATCATGGCGATGAATCCTAATGTTGGTATTCTCAAGTTATTTCTAAGTTTTCAACATAGTTCCACTGATAGTAAGAAACATTAGAACTTCCTGTTCTTTAACGTATACACCACAGCAAAGAAACGTAGGCAAAGTAGGACCCAGGAATCAATGCCTGTAACCCTAGCTTCTCAGGAGGGTGAGATCTGAGGATTGCAGTTTGAAGCTACTTGGGGCAAGAAAGCTTATGAGACTCTTATCTCCAATAAACTACTCAGAAAAATCTGGAAATGGCACTGTGGCTCATGTGGTAGAATGCCAGCCTTGAGCAAAAGTTGCTTGGGACAGTGCCCAGAGTTCAAGTCCCAGGACAAACAAAAACAAAAATCTCATGCAAGTGTAAGAATTTATTGATTTGGTATGAATTTATTGTAATAAACACGTATAAAGCCAATATCATTGTTGAAAAAGACTAAAGAGAAATCAGTGTCAATGTGTTTGAAGAAAATGGGGTCATTTGATGTTTAAATCTGCCTTTGGCCTTTTTTATTGCATACAAGTTGTCTAGTCTGACATGTTAGGTTGTGTTGAATGCTCTGCTCCGGTTCTCTAATGGTACCAAATAGGGTAATAGATTAGAACTAGGAGAGATGAGCAGCCTCAGCTCATATTTGCCTTGAAATCTTGAGCATTTTCTGATTAAATCCTGGGATGATCAGTGAGTCAACTTTGCTCAGCATACTAAACCATGATTTTCCCCCCATCTTGGTGACATGGTTGAAATTGTAAATATCAAGTGTGTTTGAACAAGAGCATGATCCATAGACCTGGATCTGAACCTACTTCACATATGCCTTATTACAAGAAGACATTATAAATCGCCTAACTAGAAATTAGAAATCTACCTTTTAGCAAGTCTATTTGAAGTTGGAAAATACTCGTTTTCCTCTGCAAAAGAATGGTCTCTGTAGCATCCAGTGAAATGGATTATCTAAGATTATCAGATTATCAGAGATATGAACCTCAGACTCACAGAAGCCAGAAGGCATTAGTCGACCTTGTGCTGGGCTTAATGGGATAGCTTTTTAGAAGAATTTGGCCAACAGCACACAAGTCTAGCTGGGCATTATAAATCTAGAATGGCTCAGGATGAATTTAACCTCACTCCCCGACCCATCTTCTTCTCCTGTGTCTCCCAGTGAATGGTGTCATTGTCCAAACCAGACTGAAGTTGCCTCTTTAAATTTTAATTTTGGAAAAAATGGGATTAAGTGGTGAAAGGTGCCAGAGAAAATGATGAATAATGGAAATAGGTAGTAACTACTGGCCTGTGTACATGTTAAATAATTGTTTATGTGAATGTAAGCACTTAGAATTACAAATGAATATCTTTCATAGTTTGATTTCATTTCTGTGGCAATCTTAACTCCAGTCCTAAGGCACACAAAAATATGAGTGAGACTGAACTGTTATTGATACTGATGTGACTCTTCTGGTGTCAGTCAACAAGTGGTGAGATTCTTCTTTGTCAAACTATTGCTGAGACTGAGCCATTGTCAAGTGTTGGTGACACATTACTGGTACCATTCCTGCGGAGTCAGAACCAGAGCAATGTCTTCTGTAATTGAAATGAATCGACTTTGCCTTGGAGCTTTACTATACTAAATCAAACTAGAGATGGATGAACAGGAAATACTCTTCTGTCTCAGTGACAGAAATTGTCTGTCTACAGACATTTCTCTTGGTCACTATGGCAACTACCCCTCCCCACACTTTGCTAGCCATTAAGATGTATCAAGACAGAGATGACCGTTTGCAGCATCAGGTATTTGAACTAAAAAGAGATTTGCTAGAAAGTTGGAAAGTTATTTCTTGGAGGAAAAGTGAGATCCTTAGAAACCTTAATTGATTTTTTTTCTTACTTGAAAAGTAGTTTGTTTCTTTCTTCAGTGACGGTGAAGCTGTGTGCATAGGACAATCCATGCCCTTCATGCGCCTGTGTTTAGGAATCTGCTCCCTGGCAGTGCCCTGGCAGGGCAGAGTTACATAGACAAGCAAAATCTCAGTTCCTGCCACCTGGGGCAGGCAATCATAGTCAGGGAAATGAAACCTAAGGAGCAGATGGATTTCAAAGTGATTTGTAGACTTAAAAGTGATAGGAAAATATAGTAGTTTAAAAGTTTACCAAAGCAATCAGGGCTGGGAATGTGGCTTAGTGGTATAGTGCTTGCCTAGCATGCACGAAGCCCTGGGTTCGATTCTTCAGTACCACATAAACAGAAAAAGCCAGAAGTGATGCTGTGGCTCAACTGTTGGCATGCTAGCCTTCTGCAAAAGAAGCTCAGTGACAGTGCCCAGGTCCCTGAGTTCAAGCCCCAGGACTGGCAAAAAAAATTACAAGCAATAAATTAATAAGCATTACACAAAAAGTAAAAATATTCCAAATTGGTAGGCCATTGCTCTCAGAAAGAGTTCAGCGACAACGCTTCTGAAAGGGCAGTGATTGGATTTAGAATGACTATATTTAGGAATCAGTCATTTAAGTATGACAGGCTCTTCAGAGTAGATAGTCAGAATACATGGAGAGCCTTTTAGAGGCAGAACTTGGGCAGTTTGTTGGGATCATGGCAAAGTGGCTAAAAGCATAGCGTGGAGGCTAAATGTTACATGGTACCAATACACTGTTCATGGTCCTATTTGTTGTTGTTGGGGGTTTTTGTATGACATTTAGCTGAAAAGTTAATTATAAAATCATAAAGTTACTACAATTATAACTAAAATTCATTGAGTGCTTATTCAATAGTGCAGTCAGGCACTAGAGTTTTGCATGTTTTATTCTCTAATTATAGGGGATAAGCACTATTTTTTCTTAAAAAAATTATTTCCATGTTTGCAGCTGATAAACTGAGGTACAGATAGAATAAGGTCAGAGAGCAAGTAGTTCACAGCCACTGATCAAGTCAAGCAGATAAAGCTCATAGGGTTAGTTAGTGTCATATGGGACAGCGGCTTAAAAGTAAAAAGGTGTCTAGAGAGTGTAAAGACTGGAAAAATACTGGATTTGTGACAGGGGTGTGGGGGGAAATCCCTTTTGAACTCTGCACAGAAGAGTCACATGAAACTATTTTGAAGAGAAGAAGCTGGGTGAATCCAGGGCACCAACTAGAAACCATAAGACCAGGCTACAAGTTTCTCAGCTGGGGAGTAAACGTTTGAAGTAGAGTGAGGGCAGAAAGGATGGAAAGGAAGGCCTGGCAAGGGAATTCATTTGAACCCTGCTACTAATTGGTGAGGGAGAAGAAGGCATTAATGATGATTTGTATGCTTTTTTGGGTAATGGTGATTGCATTAGCAGGTGGAGAGCCTGTTCTCTTATTGATTGAACTTCCTAATGCTGACCATTCTCAAGTACCCTTCCTTTGAAATTTATCTTTCCTCCTTTGTGCTGGTGATAACTGTTGCACCTCATCTCTCCTCTCTCCCCACCCTCCTTCAGTGGTTCTTTTCTGAAGTTGGCACTCTTCACTATCCAATCTGGGACTCATTTCTTTCCCTCTCCACTATGCTACAGAGTAGATATGCTGTCCACTTAGCTTCAGTCTGAAAGCTGCACAATTTCATGGAGGAGACAGCTGGGATCCATTCCCCTCTTCACCATATTAGCTGTGGTGTGGAATAATAGTCTTTGATACTGTTTTGCTCGTGTGTGAATGTGAATGATACCTCCATAATGGAGTTTTTCAATGCACCGAGTCTAGAGAAAAGGCTCCCAACACAGTGGTCCCTTGACAAGTTTTATTTGCTCTTTTTCTTTTCTTCCCTCTTCCTCCTATCCAAATATTTCCTTTCAGTTGAAGTCACTTCCCTGATGGGGATTCCTCCTATGTTAACAGAAATAGTCATGGTTCTCGTTTGCTTGCCAAATATTAAACTGTGCAGAATCACCTTTCATAGACAAATAGCACAGCGATTGTCTTTTGGTTTCAAACATGGAATGAGTTAAAACTCTAAAAATATAAGAGATAGGAACTACAACAGAGTTATAATCATAAACGGGTTGTACGTGAAACTACTTCAGACAGAGGGGCAAAGATTTATCTTCCAGTTGGACTCCAAAATACAGCATAAAACAAGCTGTAGGAACATAATATATGAAAGATAAAAATTTCCAACCCCCTTACATATCTCGAAATTGTATTTGTACAGATGTTATGAATGATACAATAGCTGATCTTTAATGTAGAGTAGGAATTTTATTTGATGAAACAGATGGTATTGAAAAAATTTATCTCAGCAAAGTACTGACTCATACAGAATAATATGAACTTTTTCATTTTGCAATGGGAGGGTAGATGAGCCTAAGTAAACTTGCTAAAAATGTATTAAAAACCTAAGCTCTTCAAAATAAGCCCAGGGACAGTTCCAGGCTA
Source organism: Perognathus longimembris pacificus (assembly GCF_023159225.1). Classification (NCBI taxonomy): domain Eukaryota; kingdom Metazoa; phylum Chordata; class Mammalia; order Rodentia; family Heteromyidae; genus Perognathus; species Perognathus longimembris. The sequence goes on along the minus strand of NW_025959147.1, from coordinate 70,225 downwards.
TGAGCTTGAGCTCCAGGACTGGCATAATAGGAAGAGGAAGAGCAGGAGGATGTGGAGGAGGAAATGCTTAGGGTTAGCAGTATGAAGTGGGACTGTCCTGGGTTTATTTAAACTCCAGCCTTGCCATTTCCTACTTCTGTGACTTAATCCAGTTACTTAACTTCTTTGAGTCCAAGCGTTTTTCTCCATTTGAGAATAATAATATCATCATGTGGCATATGTCCTATTAAGTGGTTACCTTTATATAAAGACATTCATTCAGTGTCTAGCAGAAGATATGTAGTAAGTGCTAGATATTGTTGAAAACTGGGTGTGAAGCAGTTGCAAGCCTTACTAATTAGGTGCTCTAGGGAAGGTTTGTTAATCTTAATTCCTCAGCTTTTTTCTCTCTTTCAGCCAACCTTCTCAAACTTTCTTGTAAGAACTAAAGGAGTTGTGTGTGTGTGTGTGTGTGTGTGTGTGTGTGTGTGTGTGTGTGTGTGTACAGGGGTACTTCACACTTTATCTAGCCTAAAAGAAAACTGATATAGAGTCATAAAAGAAGTTGTGTGTAGTTTTATTAACCATAATAGAAAGTTTAGACTTAATTTCAAATATTCTAAGAACACATTGGAAAGTTTTAGCTAGAAAAGTGATGTGCCATGTTTTAGAAAGATCCCCTTGATTACTGTGGTGTTGTAGAATGATTGGGATCAAGGAGTGCAATGGGAGAGCCAGGAAGCAGGTTCAGACATGCTATCAATAACTGTGATGCTCAAAACCATGAAAGAAACAGAGACATACTCACTAGACACTATGTTGAAAATTAACTATATAACTTGTGTGGGGGAATGGAAGAAAACACAGGGAGAGAGCTTGCGGAAGGGGTGACATTGTCTAAAAAGAAATGTACTCATTACCTGACATGTTCTTGTAATCTCTCTGTACATCACCTTTTAAATAATAAAAGAATAAAAAATTACAAAAATAAAAAATACAGGATAAATAGCACCTTTTGCCATCCATAACTATTTTCCGTATATTTAAATAAAATTTCTAAAGAAAAAAAAAACAAAAATCCTAAGCTCTTGTTCAAATATAAACATTACCTGTAAAAGGCTTTTGCCTGATTGAACTCATTTTCTTAGAGCCCATTCAGTATCTCATAGGTAGTATTCCCTCCATTTTTAATCAACATATTTATAAAAATCTACAGGTAAAATGATACATACTTATCAAGTACAACATATTTTACACATAGAGTGGTTAAATCTAGCTAACATATATATCGCAGATTATGATCATTTTTGTGGTGAGAACACTCAACATCTACCCTGTACTCTCAGAAGGTAGATTAAGAGTTTATGCGTAAGACCCAAATTTACAGGAGGCCTAGAGATTTAATTGCCAAGACTTCAGCAATGGTATTGGCAAATATCAAACTTAGGTCTTTGTAATTCTTAGACGTTTTGCCATGTTGCCACAAAAGCCTCATGAGCATTAAGAGGATTTCAATTGAACACTAGTCTGAAAAAATGAGGTTTTGGTGAAATTGGAAAAATAATAATAGGATGTGAGATTAAAACTCTGTTAATCTTTATTCTTGATGATTCTTTCTACTCCTATTCCTCTGAAAATCTAAAACGATAGAATCTCAAAATAGATTTCAAAAATTCAATACCTCTCAAATATTCAGATGAGAATATACATGCTTCCCAGTAGTAAAGAGAGGAACAAGTAAGTTATAAGAAATAGCCCAAATGCCTATGGCCTGAAGTCCTGTCGCACTCTTATTCTTCTCATTCCATACCTGTGGCTTTAGAGTAAGTTTCCTGTGATCAGCTGACAGAAGAAGAAACTGGGGCCTGCTTTACAGAACCTTCTGTGTGATATTCAGGCCTGCCGGGCCAGCCGGCAGGGGAGCAGGAATCCTGACTGAGGGGCGGCGGGGATAAGGAAAAGGAAAAATAAGGCAAGAGAAAAAAGACAAGAGACAAAGATGGGGTACGGGAGGTCTGCAGCCATAAGGTTGAACCTCAAGACTGCAGCAACAGTTTATTCTTAACTTCCAGCTTATATGCAGTTTTGGAACCAGGGAATAGCATAGGGTTGTTAAAATTCCAGAACACAAAGAGGCTTTGAAGTTTACAACATTTGATTACAGTAAACACAAGGTAACAAAGCAATTCCGGACAGTGGCTGTGGACTTTGCCTTTAGCATATCCTGGCGGTAACAGCACAGCCAGAGGTGATAATGAAACTAGGTGCAGGTTTGACTCCCGACACCTTGGCGACATCGGCACAGCCAGAGGTCAGGATGAGCTTAGCTGCTAGCTCGGCTCCCGACAGTTCCCCCGTCTTTTTATTAAAAGAAGCGAACCCGCCTGTCTTAGGTGGGGTGGGTACCCCAGCCCGCCTTACCCGTCTTAGGGAACAACTTCAGAGCAGTGCTGAAGGCCCTGTCTTAGGTCGGTCTAAGGCTGGCACCGCCTCATACCTGTCTCTGGCTGCGGTTCCTCTCGGGGGAAATTCATTTACTTGGAGCTTGTTCTAGTCCGGCTATTTGTCTATGGAGGTGAAAGAGATCTAAGGACAAGTTATTATGGTGCCAAATACCATTTAGATGTGCTACAACTTGTTCCCAAGGATAGCTCGACCCATTATACTTATGGAGGGTCACACAAATAAAGTCAAACCCTGCATGACAGCGCACCCGTTGCAAAGTTTGTAAGGCACGAATTTGTTCTCCCAGAGACAACACAGATTCATATAATGCTTCTAACTTTTGTTCTACCTTATCATCAATCCTGCCTTGAAAGTGCAGGGCTTGCGTGGTATTATGAGCAAGCTGATTAACATGGTGAGCTGTCTGCACATTTTGTGTTAAAGCCACAGTAGCCGCTGCAGAAGCAGCTAAGGAAATAAAGGCCAAAATTCCTGCTATTAATAGCCCTACAAATCGTATAGGGCGCATAAGTTCTTTTAAATGTTTTAACACTTGAATACCTGTTTCTTTATACCAAGCTTTAGATAAGTTTACAGGAAGCATAACAAATGGTGGTTGCTTAATAATAAATACAGAATCAGTAAGACCACTATACAAGCAATTTGTAAAAGAACAGTTAGTGCAGGTAACATTGAAATACATGGCTCCTATAGAAATATTAAAAGGTCCATACATAATAGCATAAGGGGGTGTTACACAACTCATAATATTTTTTAAAGAAGTAGACGTGGGCCAGGAGATATTGTTTAGGGAAGCCACTAACATCAAGACATGGCGTTGAGGGCGTCCATTCATCCACCACAGACCTGGGTTGAACTTGTTGGTGAGATTAGCTCCAGACCAGTCCATCAGCTGAGAATTAGTTCCTGAAATATTGGTTATAAAAGGGTGATCATGTCTACACTTTACGGGGTGCAGTTCTCCCGTGGGTTCTACAATTTGAGAGGAGTTGATGCAGCGAGGTATCATGAAGGACGAGGTAGAATTGGCATGTACAGGAAACCCAGTAGGCAATGAAGTCATTTGTATATTATATACTTGACTATTGTCAGGAATCCAAATTCTATGATTTATGGATTGTATTACAGTACAGCCTGGAATATAACTGTTGGAGTCAGTTGTAAAGCATAAAGGGGTTCCAATGCCAGAAGCTGCAAAATCTCCCATCTTAACGTGCTGGACAAAAGGGTCTGGAGCTGTACCATATGCTGATCTGTTGACATGGATGAACACCTCAGCTCCCTCCCAGGTCGCGGGGTGCACAATCGGTGGATCTGGCATGTAAGCCCAGTGGGTCAGCGCTTGTACCATTCTGATGAGTTTCCACAATCCGAACACAGCACTCAGGTAGCCAGCGGGCATCATTTTCATCCTGTCAAAAAACACAGACATGTCCTCGACCCCATGTACCGGATCAGGCCCGTGCCAAGCACTTGTTAAAGGATCTTTCCACTTAACTTGGGCAAAAGCTCTTTGCTCTCTCTTTTCCCAGAACCGCTGTGCTGCGGAGTGGCCATTGCAATCCAAATTTTAAAAAATTTAGTATGAATAAAGTATAAGAAAGTATATTAACAGGAGAGAAGGGGTATAGTTTCCCCCCCTTTTAATTTAGAAGTTTGGTGTTTTAACAAACCGTTGGCCCGTTTGACAATTTTTTGACCATGAGGGTTATAGGGAATTCTTGTAGAGTGAACAATTTGGTAAGATTTGTAAAAAGTTTGAAAAGTTTGTCCAACATATCCTGGACCATTATTAGTTTTAATTTGTTTAGGAAGTCCCATAGTAGCAAAGCAGTGTAAGGCATGGGAGATACAATGTTTTGCCAGCTTCCCCGCTAAGAGGAGTAGCCATAATAAAATTAGAGTAAGTGTCTATGGTAACATGGACAAAGCGGAGCCGTCCAAAAGAAAGGATGTGGGTAACATCCATTTGCCACACATGGTTAGCCACTAAGCCTCCAGGATTAATCCCATTGGAGGGCACAGGCAGGAAGGTAGCACAGTTGGGACAAGTTTTCACAATTTGACAAGCTGCTTTACGAGTAATATGAAATTGCTGACATAAGGCACGACTGTTTTGATGGTGGGCAGCCTGTGATTGCTTTGCCAAGTCAATTTGAGAAAGAAAAATTTGGGTAGCCTCATCCGTAACAGCATTGCCCTCCCTTAATGGTAAGAAGAGGCAAAGTGAAGTAATTTGTTGGAGGGACAATGATGTGAAATTGTGCCCACAAAATTGTCCCAGGCAATGGCCCAGGAATCACAATGAATATAAAGCCATTTTTGCTGCTGCAAAGTGTAGGGTATATAAATAACCTGTAGATCTCGTCCAAGATACTTACAAGATTTCACACGGCACATATGGACTAAGGTGGCTACCAATTCATAATAAGGAATTAATACTTTTGAAGGAGTAGCAGGCAAGGAAAACCACAAAAGGGGGTCCCTTCTGCCAAAGGACCGCTGTTGGAGAATGAGATATAGTTAAAATATAAGCTTCCCAAGAGGCTGAGTAATCTATATAATTTATATGTTGGGAAGAAATGGCAGAATTTACTATGCTCAACGCTTTTGCTGCTTTAGTTGTCATTTCTCTGGGAGATGTAGGGTCAGGGTCCCCCTTTAATAGATCAAACAAGGGTTTTAATTTAGCTGTGGACTATTTAAGGTAAGGGTGAAGCCAATTAATATCTCCCAGAAATTTTTGAAAATCATGCAAAGTACGCAAATGAGATGTCTTAACCTGTAATTTCTGGCTAGTAAAATAATAAGGACCCAAAATATGACCAAGATAAGTATACGGAGGATGCTCTTGTACCTTTTCACTAGCTATTATTAACCCAAAAGAGGTGAGATCTTGTTTTAACTGTCCAAGGAGTCTTATCCAATAAAGCCCCTTTTTATTTCCAAATAAAGCAACAGGAGAACAAAAGGAGTAGAGTTTACTTGTAAGTTGCTAAGAATTGACCAACAAGTAGTTCCCAGAGTTTTGTTGTAACACTTAAAGAACAGCTGACTGAATGGGATCCATGTGCCATTAAGTCAAATCATATTATTTAACCTTACCTTACTGGCACGTGAAAGAGAAAACAAATGAATAACAATAAAAGTCTCAGCTTCAGTGGATCTGAAGTGGCTGTGTCTTCCATCCCAAATTAGCAGGCCAGCAGGAGAGATGGTTTGCATCTGGATAATTTTTTAGTAGAGTTCCCTGGATAGGCTGTCACATTTCCTGCTTGTTGCCTGTAAATTTCTACACAGACTGGTTAAGGGCATTCTTAAACAGATTTTAGAAGGCTTGGGCCTTTAACCATCTTTCTAGTCACAAAATCCACATAGATTGAAGGCTAACCAAGTCTGCTCTCTGTAGCAGCCAGGGCAGTTTCTGAGTCACAAACAACTCCCAGTTTGGAAGCCGACTGTGGAGGCAGCTTTCTGTAGCCATAGACTGCCACGGTCCACTCAGCTAGCACACATGTCAACCTGTATCCTATAAAGCAAAATGTTAATTTGGGGTCCGGAAAATTTAGGTTAATAGTCACACCTGTGCAGTTATTTTAAAATGACTCTGGTCCCTTGATCTTAAAGAGTTTATGAGAGCACAGCGAAAAAAGAGAAAAAAAAATGGAGAAGTAAAATCTTAGTCTATACAAAAGAATTGTCAGGATTAGATGTACACTTGACTCTTAGCATAGATAGACATAAAGAATAACACACTGGTTGTACATTATTGTACTTATATTACGTGCTGAATGTTAGAACCTTTTGGAGTTTTTCTTAGACACATTTGTTTGCTCCCAAACATGATCAGTTTGGGTTTAAAACCTGTTTTTGTTTTGTTTTTAAGTTTTACCAACACATAGACATAGACATACATACACATACAGACAATGTGCACACGTTTTGGGGCACGCTTAGAATTGTTCTTTAATTGGCCATGTAAGTTTTTCTGGAATTCCAGTGGCAAATGATATTATTTTGCCTATATTCTAGAACCACGTGGTTAGATAGTAGACAAACAAACAAACAAAAAAAAACTTTTCAGCAAACCAAAATTTTCAGATCATCCGAGAAGCCACATTTTGAGAAACCAGTTTAGCTCACAAACGGAGTATATGGGAGACAGGGTATGAACACAGACAGTGAGCTCACAGTAAGACACCTTCATCTTCCAGCATTTGAATTGTAAGACACCTTTGAAATGCAAGGCCACAGGACTCCAAGTCTCTGCCCAGCCTCCAGGAATTTGGCATGCTTGTCACCTGGGGGATGGGCAGGCTTTCACTCCAACCAGTCCTGTTGTCTACCATGTGCTCAATGCTAGAGAAAGCTTATGATTTAGCCAAACAAGCAGAATTTAACTAAATCTCCAAAACTTAACCATCAATAACAAGAATAGAAAACCTTTCTTTGAGTCTTTTAAAGCACATGTTAAACAAATATCCATACCCGTCCTATGTCACAGGCAGAGTTTAGAGGGAGGCAGAAAAAGAGATAGAGAGAACTTCATCTGCCTGAGCGCTCATAGAAGTTAGGTAAGTCCTGCAAAATATTCCAAATATATATGATTGGGCTCAAACTTGAGCAGCATTCCTGAAACAATTTAGACTTGACGAGCAACCTGCTGAGCTGAACTAGAGATCAGTTATCTCCAAACACCCACAATTGCTGATCTCCTTGACCTAGCCCAGTGGATTTATGGAAAAATGTAAGCTCCAGGCTAATGGTCACTCACCCTGGTTGGAGTTTTAAATTTGTCCTGGTGGATGGAAATAGAGCGCTGGGTCAGGACAAGTTACCTTGGTGGTGTTAGCATTTCCCTAGCCTCAGGTCCCTTCCCCCTGCTATCAGCCTGCATCTAGGAGAGCTGTAAGTCTGCCAGTACTCCCTTTAAAGGAGTTTGTTGTTCTGGATGAAGCTGTGATAATAGAGCTATAACTGATTTTAACATAGTCTCAACATAGGTCAATCTATCTTTAATAGGCTTATTGAATAATTTCTCCTCAGAGTCTGAGCCATCTGAGTCTTCCTTAATGTCTAGCTCAGTGGGTTCAGGTCTTGTTAATTTTCTCAGCTCTTCCCAGGCAGCAGCATACGCTCCCAGAGCTGGGCAACACTCATCAGGTCCCTGTTCAGTTTCTCCAATCGACTGATCGAATTTAATCTATTCATGGCTAAGATCTAAGCAATCTCGGACCAGAAACCAAAGAATAATAGCATCCACTGAGGTTTTCTCAGGGCCAGTTGCATCATAATGTTCCCTTTTTTTTTTTTTTTTTTCCAATTTTCTAACAAGTTTCTCAGTTATTGGTTCCTTCCTCCAGGAACTGGGGGCATGCTTTCTCAATAAAATAAAAGAAACGTTCTAAGTTACATTGGCCAACTTTCACTGCCCGGGTATTAAGCATGCCTTTGGGGGCCTGCATGTATAGCATGCGGCTATTACCTTGTCCCATAATTTATTACTCCCGACGATACACTCTCCTCCCGCTCTCCTTCCCAAGCATTCGGACGTCCTTACCTGAGCGGGGGTCACCCGCCGTCGATCCCAGGTCTTCAAGTCCCTGTTCCAGGCGCCAAACCTGCCGGGCCAGCCGGCAGGGGAGCAGGAATCCTGACTGAGGGGCGGCGGGGATAAGGAAAAGGAAAAATAAGGCAAGAGAAAAAGACAAGAGACAAAGATGGGGTACGGGAGGTCTGCAGCCGCAAGGTTGAACCTCAAGACTGCAGCAACAGTTTATTCTTAACTTCCAGCTTATATGCAGTTTTGGAACCAGGGAATAGCATAGGGTTGTTAAAATTCCAGAACACAAAGAGGCTTTGAAGTTTACAACATTTGATTACAGTAAACACAAGGTAACAAAGCAATTCCGGACAGTGGCAGTGGACTTTGCCTTTAGCATATCCTGGCGGTAACAGCACAGCCAGAGGTGATAATGAAACTAGGTGCAGGTTTGGCTCCCGACATCTTGGCGACATCGGCACAGCCAGAGGTCAGGATGAGCTTAGCTGCTAGCTCGACTCCCGACATTCAGGCACCATGTAAGAGTAGATAGTTGTAGCACTTTGACTCTGTACTAGGATGACCTTGAAAGGACGCTGGTAAAGGGAAATTCTCTAGGTGGGCAGAACATTGAGCAGTGTCTCTGTTGGTTGGCTTACAGGGAGAAGGGGCCAGTTGAGTGACTTTATGGATGTATGAGCTCTTGTGTGAATTGTTTGGCTAGCTGGTTAGGGACTTAGAAGAGGCATGACTGGAAAATTGGTCACAAGGAAATTGGGGATGAGGTAGGTGGTAGAACTTGCTGAGTGGGCACAATACCAAAAGATAACCTGAGTGGAGGATGATGTTTGTAATTAAGTGAAAAGATTGCTCCTTTTTGTGGCTAGAAATCATCCTTTTTCCCATGCCACTCCTGTCCTTACACAATGGAGCCATGTGCAAAATGGCCATGAACCACTGGGTGGGGACTATGCATGGCTTCGACAGCATGACTGACTCGCCATGCTGACCCAGCTATGGCCATTGCTGATTGCCCAGTCAGCTGACCAAAGAGATGAGTAGTGGTGGCTGATAGGGTACTGTTTTCCAGAGTGATTGAAGCTAATGATGGTGGATATATTTCTTCGGATCACTTTTGTCATAGAGCAGTATTTGTTCTTACTGGAATTCTCATTTCCTATATATACACCTTCCTTGCATGCAATGATTGTGATAAATTACCATCCATGGACTTATAGAATGTTTGATCTGCCATCATGGTATTCAAATAGCATTGCTTCTGGTCAAGGGACTCACCTTCCAGCAAAGGATAGACATAATGCTCATGGTGGTAGAATTCACTGGTTTGCTATGACATCCTGCAGCTGCTGGCAGGACAGTGTGGTGGAAGACTTTGTCATGATGCCATAACTCCCATCAAGCCTACCAAGCTTCCCCAGGAGACTGTGATACTGTGAATTGAATAGGTGGGATTTTTCTCTGAAATTAGAATCAATGGATTGAAGAATCATATGGTGAACATGGTAGTGACACCACGATTACTCTTAGTGACCCATTAACAAAATTTTTGGTTCCTGTTCCTATGATCTTACTTTGTGCTGACCTAGAGGCCTTTGTCCTAAAGGAAGGAATGTTTCAATCAGGAGACACAATGGTTCCATTGAACTGGAAGTGAATTCTGCTCCCTGGACGCTGTGGCTTTCTCATGCCTCTGAATGGACAAGCAAGGAAGGAAGCTAATGTGCTGGCTGGGGTGATGGATCTGTTTGCAATCAGGGGGTATCGGATAGCTACGTCCTAGTGTCTGGGTCCTAGAAGATCCCCGATGGTGCCTTTTGGTATTAACGTGTTCTGTGATTAGGGTCGATGGAAAACTTTTTTTTTTTTTTTTGCCAGTCCTAGGGCTTGGACTCAGGGCCTGAGCACTGTCCCTGGCTTCTTTTTGCTCAAGGCTAGCACTCTGCCACTTGAGCCACAGAGACACTTCTGGCTTTTTCTATATATGTGGTGCTGAGGAATCGAACCCAGGGTTTCATGCATGCTAGGCAAGCACTCTACCACTAAGTCACATTCCCACCCCGATGGAAAACTATTACAGTTACCATATCTAATGGACTATCAGTTGTACAGACCCTTTAAGAATGAAGGTTTGTATTACCTGGCCCAGTATAAAACCATAAGTAGCTTGGTGAGACAAAGGGAAAACAGAATAAGTAGAGAGAGAAAGTAATTATAAGTAACCACAGGTGACCACATGGGCAACTGTAAAATAATTGTCAGGACTATGTCTTCTTTATTTACTTATGATTGTATTTGTGCATTTAGGAGTTTTCTGTGCACATATGTAAATATACTAAGCCAGTGTTCTCCTTAAGTTGCTTGTTATGTAACCTAAGAGGTATCGTAGTGTTAAGTGTTGTTAATTTGACATCACTTGCTTTTTTTTTTTAATTCGGTTGGTCATGGGGCTTGAACTCAGCCTGAGAGCCTGCCCCTGAGCTTTTCTCCTTAAAACTAGCACTCTACCACTTTGAGCTCCACTTGTGGATTTCCAGTGATTAATTGGAGATGAGCATCTCAATGGATTTTTCTTCCTGGGCTGACTTTAAACTTTGATCTTCAGATCTCAGCCTCCTGAATAGTTAGGATTACAAGTGGGAGCCACCAGTGCCTTGCCTGGTACATCCTATTATTGCACTTAAATGATTGGATCTTGTGAAGTATAAACATTGCCCATGTACTGGTGTGTTCCTTCTGGAGAAAGGCTAGTTTGTCTGGTTATATATGTATGAATTATGATACAAGGATGCTTGTTACTGTCAGTATTGAGAGATTGGGTATAATGTAAGATGATGTATATTGATAAATATGAGCAGATTTGTGGTAGTTAATTGGTTTATGTGTCAATTTAAGTTGGCCACAGGTACTGAGATACTTAATTCAACCTTATTCTGACTGTGTCATACTGATGGCATCTCATTAAAAACCTTTTGAGAGATATCTAATTTTATTTATTTTTTTTCAATTTTTATTATCAAACTGATGTACAGAGAGGTTACAGTTTCATACATTAGGCATTGGATACATTTGTTGTACTGTTTGTTACCTCGTCCCTCATTCCCCCCTCCCTCCTCCCCCTTTCCCTTTCGCCCCCTGAGGTGTTCAGTTCACTTACACCAAACATTTTGGCAAGTATTACTTTTGTATTTGTTTGTCTTTTTTTACCCTGTGTCTTTCAATTTTGGTATTCCCTTTCAATTTCCTAGTTCCAATACCAGTATACACGGTTTCCAATATACTCAGATAAGATTACAGAGATAGTGTAGGTACAACCACAGGAAGGTGATACAAGAACATCATCAATAATAGAATCTACAGATACATATGAGATATTGAAAGTAGTTACAACTGTGATATAACAATTGTTTCCATAACATGGAGTTCATTTCACTTAGCATCATCTATGTGTTCATAAGGGTATAGCTATTGAGCCTTGTGATGCTCTGCTATGACAGGACTAAACCTGTACTAATTATTCCCAATAAGGGAGACCATAGAGTCCATGTTTCTTTGGGTCTGGCTCACTTCACTTAGTATAATTTTTTCCAAGACCTTCCATTTCCTTACAAATGGGACAATGTCATTCTTTCAGACAGAAATATAAAATTCCATTGTATATATGTACCATATTTTCCTGATTCATTCGTCTACTGAGGGGCATCTGGCTTGGCTCCAGATTCGTGCTATGACAAATTGTGCTGCGATGAACATTATTGTGCTGGTGGCATTACTGTGATTTTGTTTGTGGTCTTTTGGATAGATACCCAAAAGTGGGGCTGCTGGGTCATAGGGGAGTTCTATATTTAGCCTTCTGAGGAATCTCCATACTGCTTGCCAGAGTGTCTGAACCAGTTTACATTCCCACCAACAATGGATTAGGGTTCCCTTTTGGCCACATCCCCTCCAGCAATTGTTATTGTTAGTTTTCTTTATATAGGACATTCTTACTGGGTGAGATGGAATCTCAGTGTTGTTTTGATATGCATTTCTTTCATGGCCAGTGATGTAGGGCATTTTTTCATATGTCTCTTGGCCATTCTCATTTCCTCATCAGAGAAGTCTCTTTGTAAGTCTTTAGCCCACTTGATGAGGGGGCTATTGGTTCTTTGCGGTTTTGTTTTGAAAGAAGGTAATATTTAGTTCTGCATATATTTTAGATATGAGGCCTTTGTCTGTTGAATGTCCAGTAAAGATCTTCTCCCAGTCTGTGGGCTTTCTGTTTATCTTGCGAGCTATGTCACTTGCCGTGCAGAAGCTCTGCAGTTTGATGCAGTCCCATTTGTCCAACCTTTCTTTGATTTGTAGCATTTCTGGGTCTTTGTTAAGGAAGTTCCGTCCTGTGCCAAGGAGCCCAAGTATTTCTCCTACTCCTTCCTTTAGTGTTTTCGGGGTGTCTGTTATGATTTCGAAGTCTTTAATCCATTTGGAATTGATTTGGGTGCCGGGTGACATATAAGGATCTAGTTTCAGTTTGTTGCATGTGTTGAGCCAGTTTTGCCAGCACCACTTGTTAAAGAGGATATCTTTCTTCCATACTATTGTTTTAGCTCCTTTATCAAAGATTAAGTAGGCATAGTTCTGTGGGTTCATTTCTGGGTCTTCAATTCTGTTCCATTGGTCTTCAGGCCTGTTCTGGTGCCCATACCAAGCTGTTTTTATTACTATAGCTTTATAATACAGCTTGAAGTTGGGTATTGTTATTCCTCCAGCACTGTTCTTTCTGCCTAGGATTGTTTTTGCTATTCTAGGTCTTTTATTGTTCCATTTGAATTTCTGGATTGCTTCCTCTATTTCATTAAAAAATGGTGGTGGGATATTAATGGGTATTGCATTGAATTTGTAGATAGCCTTTGGCAATATTGCCATTTTGATTATATTAATCCTCCCAATCCAGGAGCATGGGAGGTTTTTCCATTTCCTTACTTCTGACTTAATTTCAATTTTCAAGCTTTTAAAGTTCTCATATCTAGTTTAAAGGCAAGAGAACCAGTAACCGGGTACTAGACAACTAGGTGCCCATATTCTTAGCTGCTCTGGAGGCTAAGATCTGAGTATTGTGGATCAAAGTCAGTGTGGGCAGGAAAGTCTGTGAGACCCTTATCTGCAATTAACCACTAAGAAGCCAGAAGCTGAGCTCTGGCTCAAATGGTAGAATAGTAGCCTTGAGCATAAAAGCTCAGGGGCAGCACCCAGAATCCTGGGTTCAAGTCCCAAAACTGGCACCAAAAAAAAAAAATGACAAAGCCAACTACTTACTGACAACAAAGAGCTCATTCATCTAAGCATGGACCTAGAATTCTAAACACTAACCCATTACTCTTCTTACTAGATACTCATCTCCTGAAATCAAAAAGGCTTAGGGTCCTTTTTCCTATTTATTTAGCCCATGTAGCCTCAGTATTTTCTCAAAAAGAATCAAGATTTTCTTTTGGTAAATTAGACCATTTGAACCAAATGATGGTAAATTAGAAAGGTATGTGAATTTTAGCTATTCCAAACTATCAAAAACACACAGTAACCCAGTTTCCTTGCTCACAAATAACTTTGTTGATAGATGAGAATCGGATACTCATTGGAGCCATTTTAATGAACCCGTAAGATTTAAGAATAATTCATATACTAAAGTATTTCAAAACAGTTCACTTGAAACACTTAAGTTATAAATTTTTGTAATTTAATGTATTTGTTTCTTTTTAGAAAACTCTATTAGATAGAAAGATGAAAGGTGAAGTTGAATCTCATCTTGATCAAATTGTACCACATAAAGTGTTAGCATTGGAATTAGGATAATTTGCTATGTTGCACTTATTTACAGTTTTATTTTCCCTATTTTTAGATGTTAAGATTGACTTTTAATTGCAGAGAATAAGATTATTGCCTTTATATAATCAAACTTCTAATATGTATCGAGCCTTTGGTGGACAAAGTCTAGCTCATGAACGCACTCATTATCAAAGGAGATGCATTATGCTTTGGGATGTGGGAAGATAATGGGGTATTATCACGACATGAATCTTGGATTTCAGTTATATATATGCATATATACGTATGTATATATACATATATATACGCATATGTATACACACATATATATAGACACATATGTATATGTGCATATATAGAGAGAAAGTTTATTAGGAGAGAGCACATGTAAAGAATTACAATGTATGAGGATCATTGTGTTTCATAAAAGAAGTCCATAAACAGCATTCTATGAGACTTGGGAGAAAAGAGTTGTTACTGTTGCCTGAGAAAGGTTCATGGATATCTGTCTGGAGGTGCTGGCATTTGATCTCTGATCTTAAAGCCAAACTAGATTTGAACAAGAGAGTCTTTGAGGGTTTCAGTCATGCCTATGAATTAAAGTGGGTAAATGATCTAGTCTTTACACAATGTCTCGCACCAAGTAGAGTGTCAATAAATGCATGAGGGGGGCTGGGGCTATAGCCTAGTGGCATGAGTGCCTGCCTCGGATACACAAGGCCCTAGGTTCGATTCCCCAGCACCACATATGCAGAAAACGGCCAGAAGCGGTGCTGTGGCTCAAGTGGCAGAGTGCTAGCCTTGAGCGGGAAGAAGCCAGGGACAGTGCTCAGGCCCTGAGTCCAAGGCCCAGGACTGGCCAAAAAAAAAAATAAAAAAATAAAAATAAATGTATGAGGATTAAGTGCATAATCTGCAAGTTGACTGTTACTGCCTGCTTGTCTGCCTTGTGAATGATGTCAGAGAAGTCACTGGAGAACATTTTCCCAAGAGCTAACTTGCACAATGTTTCTTCACTTACCAAGGGCTTTAACTGCTTTGCTTCCCCGTATTCCAATTCTCGTAAACATTGGCCACCATGCTTTGTCTCTAAAACATGGTGCAGCTGCTGGGTGGTCCTTCTACCGACCCCTAACAGAGTCAGCTGTTCACCAGAGAGTAGGATTGATGTCTGACCAACAGATGATCCCGTGCAGGGAATGAAAGGAGAGGAGGGGCTGCTGGGAGGCAATTCGTGCAGTGGCTTGGCTTGATTGTATTAAACGGGTAGAGATGGATGGAAGCTTAGTTTCAAGCCAGTTCTGAAGATAGGTAATTTGTGTCAAATAGTTCTGAAGTGCTGTATCCATGGAGGGAAGTGGAGTGGAGAGCCGAGTCCAGTGCCATTATAGATTACATGCTTACAGCCTGGGTAGCAATGAGATTTTAACCTTCACGTAGGACCCAGATATTCATGACCCATGTCATCAATAGACCAAGGTTGGTATAGGTTAAAAAACTTCAAACTACCTTAGCCAAGGACTAGACCAGTCATCGTTTTAACAATTCTGTAGGATGTGTGAAAGGGGAAGATGATTTTGACAGGAAGACCGTAAGTGCTTTCTCAGGTGTTTCCCCTCTCTCTAGCATTTGTCTCTCTGAGTGTTCTTCCTTGCTCAAACTTACATTCTCTTTTATGACATTTTTCTTGATTGTCTTCTTTTTCGCTGGTCTCTTCCCCTCAGAATCCTTTCTTCCTTGGGCTGGCAAGAACAGCCCCCATGAATTTTACTGGATCTCTCTCTCTCTCTTTCTCTCTCTTTTTTTTAATGTCTTGATATTGACGTTGTCCTCTGTTTGGAAGAAACTTCTGTGTTGACTTTCACCTCTGGGGTTTTGAGTTGTAGTTACAGGGTGGTCATCCCAAATAAAATGTGTTAGTGTCACCTTCTACATCGTACATCCAAGACTGAATCTATTGGCTCATTCTATTCCTCCTGATAGCCACCTACTGTTTTATTTTCTGTCTTGCTGTCATCCAGTTCATGCTTTTCTATAAGTCTTACATTTGTTACTTATATTTTTTTACTATCCTTGTGACGTAATTCCTTTCTTTTTTTCTTTTTTTTCAAATTTTTATTATTAAACTGATGTACAGAGGTTACAGTTTCATACATTAGGCATTGGATACATTTGTTGTACTGTTTGTTACCTTGTTCCTCAAACCCCACTCCACTCTCCCCCTTACCCTTTCCCCCCCTGAGGTGTTCAGTTCACTTACACCAAACATTTTTGCACGTATTGCTTTTGTATTTGTTTGTCTTTTTTTACCCTGTGTCTCTCAATTTTGGTATTCCCTTTCAATTTCCTAGTTCCAATACCAGTATACACGGTTTCCAATATACTCAGATAAATTACAGAGATAGTGTAGGTACAACCACAGGAAGGTGATACAAGAACATCATCAATAGTAGAAGCTACAGATACACATGGGACATTGAAAGTAGTTACAACTGTGATATAACAATTGTCTCCATAACATGGAGTTCATTTCACTTAGCATCATCTTATGTGTTCATAAGGGTATAGCAATTGGGCCTTGTGATGCTCTGCTATAACTTGCCTAAACCTGTACTAATTATTCCCAATAAGGGAGACCATAGTGTTCATGTTTCTTTGGGTCTGTCTCACTTCATTTAGTATAATTTTTTCCAAGTCCTTCCATTTCCTTACAAATGGCATTTGTTACTTCTAAAGGCCTTGTAGTTATTCCCAATCAGCATTGTATATAGCTTTATTTAGGCTCAAATGACAACTTTTAGGCTATTATGTCTAGTAATCTCTGAGCTGTTGTGTGTGTGTGAGTGTGTGTGTGTGTGTGTGCCCTTGAGGTTTGAACTAGGGCCTGGGCACTATAGCTGAGCATTTTTGTTCAAGTCCAGCGCTGTGCCATTGGAGCCCCAGCTCCCCTTTTGCTTTCTGATGATTAATTAGACGTGAGTCTCATGGGCTTTTCTGCCCAGGCTGGCTTCAAATTGTGATCTGCATATCTCAGCATTCTGAGTAGGTTCATTACAGGTATGGACCATAGGCACACTACTTTTTGTTTTCAACAGACAAGAGCTGATTATTGAGGAACAGTGAGGAGAACTCTTACTTTTGAGCTGGTTTTGATTGCATTTTTTTTCTTCTTAAAAACCTGAATTGACTGCTTTTCCTTTAGTCCTTCCTGGTCTGATACTAAAAGCCTTTCACAATGGAGCTCCTTTCCATATTCCCAGATTTCCCTCTTTTCTTTTCTCTTTTTTCCCCTCTGTGATTTGTTCCCGCTAGTATGGAACACGCAAACAGCCTTCTAACTTCAGGCCTCTTGGGGGCCAGTTCAGATACTGGTCTTCCTGTCCAAAACTAATTTCTTCTTCCCCTGAACCTTTAGGTTACTTTCTAATGATAGCCCTTATTTCCCTTATTCTGCCCTTATTTCCAGGGCTGACTTTTGTGTACTTTTTGTGTCAACTTCGTGAAGGTTTGGCTTCATTTTGGTTTTGTGTTTCTGTCCTTCCTATACCATAAGACAGAGTCCCTGATGATTTAATAAGTTTGTAAAAAATATGTAAACTCATGGAGAAGTTTAATAGTGTCTACTCAGAAGAAATGAGGAGATAGCACGGTAGTTTCAGTCCGATAGAAACATTGAATTGGGAATCACTTTAATCCTAAAATATATCTAAAATCTTAAGATTTGTTAGTCAAGTATGCACTCAGAATTATGTTAATTTAAGTCATTTGTATCATTAGAGCTAAATCATTATACACTTAGAAGGAAAATCCAAACAGTGACTCCTCTCAAAACCATTTCAGAGAAAGCCAGAATGTTTTGAGATAGGATAGTATTCAACTATCACTGATGAGAATACCTTTTCTTCTTACATTGAATGGGTATTTACTAGTCAAAAACTCCTTATGTAAATAAAAACAACTTAGTCTCCAGAGTTTACCTTTACTTTATTTGCTTATTGCTAGAATTTGCAGTTCTCCATATCTACCACAGTTATATCACCTTATAATTTGGATTTCATATATTTGTAAACCTTACAAAATTTGACGTTGGTATGCATTAACTTGAAGACCATTGGAATATTGATATTTATACGAATCATTGTTTAAAACATTAATTCTGAGAAGACAGAAATTTTGAAATAAATGCTGTCGTGGAATCCATTTTTGTGCTTAAAAAAAGTTTTCCTGTGACTTTGGATGCCCTTATCATAGTTAGTACTCATTTCGAGTATTATTTATGCTTTTACTCATCCAACTTTTTTTTAGTATTTAATAAAATGCAATTAGCAGATCATCTGTTATAAAATGGTAGCTGTCAGCCCAGCGTTTGCATACTTCAGTTCCCCATGGGCCAGAAAACATGACTTTCATTCTGTAGCCTTAGCCTTGACCCTGCCTGCTACAATGCCTTCTTTCTTCTAGTAGAAACACCTGCACAATGCAAGTCATCCTGTCAGTCTTCCTCCAGCCCTTGTGTTACAGTGTCATAGTTGATGTTCACAGGACCTCTGGAGCCGCAAATCCCTCCCATGGCCATTCTGCTGGGGCTGGCTTGGGCCAGGTTTCTAGGTAAATACAATTTCCACCTCCCCTCCTGCTCCATCCTCCCACATCCTGGCTGAACCCGTGTGGGACAGCTTGCCCACCGCCTCAGCCCTTGCCAGACTTGGAAGCGGCCAGTGTCTGGATCTGCCACCTCTCTCGCCCTCCATGTCATCTGTCTTCCTGACAGCACAAGGGAGATACAAGAAAAACAGGTCAGCGGATCCGGGCATTTCCTCCCTGGGCAGGTTTCCACTTACCTCTTGTCTGCCCTCTTGCCTTGGCCTCTCTCGCCCAGATCACTGCCTGCTACTTCCTGCTATTGGGCAGCCAAGGATTATACTGGCTATTGGCAGGAGCTGGCAATCCTGGTGCCCGTGGCTCACAGCCATATGTTTTAGGCTCCTTCAGGAAGCTCTGCTAAGACACCAGGGAAAGGGATATCTGACCCTTCCCTGCCGTGACCAAGGCACACTAGCACCCAGCAATGATATTCATAGGCAGCATCATCACTGTCATGCAGATCTCCAAGAGCAGAGGCAGCTTGGCATCAAGTACGGAGACCTTTGTGTAGCGGACAGCACAAGAGGGGAGCCTTCGCCATATGATTGGTTTCCGGGAACTTCAAAAAACAAGTAACGTGTAAACACTTTGAACTCCCTCTGTCCAACCTCATACCTGACACACTCATGCAACCGCACATGAACAAAAAATTCCTCACAGGCGAGCCGACTCTCTCTCTCTCTCTTTCTCTCTCTTCCTCCCCGCCACCCCCACATGCTCACTGTAACACACTGTGCCGGGTCCTCCTGGATCTACATCCACATACCTATTTGCACATATGCAGACTTAGGCTTAGGAAGCACACTCTTGTACAGCATCAGGAACACACGCATGTAGGCAAGCAGGGGCACACACACGCACACGTGAGCGCACCCAGTACACAGTGGCTTGGAAGGTGCTAAGGGGTTTTCGAGGACTGTGTCCTACTTGCTCAAGTCCAGGGTGTTGTTCTCGTGGTGGGCGTGGCTAAGGAGCCCAGCGCTGCTTACTGGACAGTCCATTGGCACTTGGGCCTCCCCCTGCTGTCCTCACCAGTCTCCCATTCCCTGAACCATGCAGCTTCGGAGACCTGGGTAGCAACAAACTCTTCGGGAAAGCAATCAAGGCAGAAATGTCAATGTAACAGGACCACATGATTACGCCCCAGTAGTGCCCCAACCAAGGATGGCATTCGTTACCCCTCAGGTCTACACCCTAAAGCACAGCGCTGCACGCAGAGAATGGGGCAGGCCTGTGCCCCAGAATCCCTTGCCTCTTCTTCCTTCTACTTGGTCCCAGGGTGGTGGGGCGCCCAACCTGGCCTTCCTAGCCACCACCTGCCATCTGCAGCTGAGTTCCTGAGGCTTGTCCCCTGCACACATACCTCCTTTGCTGATAACTCCCTCCGAGTTCTCTCTCCTAGCCCTCCTGTCCCTGCCTTGCTGCTCTGGACTGCTTTCAACTCACACATGCCTCTGCGTCACTGCCTCTTTGCCTCTGCCTCTGCTTCCCAATTTCCCCCTCCTCCTCTTGAGGTTCACAGGCTGCACACCTCCCCATGCACCTCTTCACTTCTTCTGGGGAAATTACAACTGCCTCACCCTGGCCTAGCCCTTCTTATCTTCTCCAAATCTCCCTCTGCTCTCACCCTCTGCACACCTGGGATCTCTCAGTCCTCTGGTGAACACCAATCCCCATTTATCTAATCTGTTGTCTGCCTGCTCTGTGCCCAAGCCCCTCTGCTCCTTTTCTGTGCACAGGAGGTTTGTGACAAAGGTAGGAGGGAAGCGGCACTCCTTTCCTGCCTTCTGGTTTTATGACTGACATCCGATTGGTCTGGAAACGGCCTCTGCCCCCTTGGCCAAGACCACCTGAAGACCTTGCCTGGCTTGCTAGGCAGCAGCCCTGTGTTTTTCTGAGCAGGAAGGACTGGACATATGCGACCCACTATGCAGAAAAGCCTCCAGGGGGTGGCCGGATGTTTTGTTTCTCCATTCCTTGCCCACTTTGTTGATGTGTGCTTTCATTTGCATTCCAACAGGAACAGCCTTAAGGGAGGGGTAGTGAGGCTGCTTAGAGGTAGGCAGTTGGTGCTCACAGGCCAGTAGGGCCTCCTGGTGCCTCACTAACAGTGCATTTGCACCTGGGGTGCTGGGAAGCCTCTGGGCAGTGCCCATATGGTTTGGAGCTCTGGGACATGGCCAGGTACTAGGCGCCTCCTGCTGACTTGAGCCAGTGTTTCAACTGGAGTTGCCATAGCAAAAAGGACACAGGGCCCCTTGGGGGTTTGCTGTAAGTTCTCACTAGTTCTCAAAGGCCTTTGGGATGCACAGGATGTGTAGAGCCCCAAATCCCTCCCCTGGCCATTCTGCTGGGACCGGCTTGGGCCAGGGTCCTAGGCAAATACACTTTCCACCTCCCTTCCTGCTCCATCTTCCCACATCCTGGTTGAACCCGTGTGACACAGCTCCCCACCGCCTCTGCCCTTGCCAGTCCTGGAAGTGGCTGGTGTCTGGATCCGCCACCTCTCTCACCATCAACATCATCTCTCTTGCTGAGAGCATAAGGGAGATACAAGGTTAGCAGGTCAGCGAATCTGGGCATCTCCTTTCTGCGCTAGTGTCTGCTTAACTCTTTTCTTCCCTCTTGCCTTGGCCTCTCTGGCCCAGATCCCTGCCTGCTACTTCCTGCTATTGAGCAGCCAAGGATTATACTGGCTAGAGGCAGGAGCTGGCAATCCTGGTGCCCGTGGCTCACAGCCATATGTTTAAGGCTCCTGCACGAAACTCTGCTAAGGCACCAGGGAAAGGGATATCTGACCCTTCCCTGCCTCGACCAAGGCACACTAGCACCCAGCAACAGTATTCGTAGGCGTCATTGTCACTGTCATGCAGATCTCCAAGAGCAGAGGCAGCTAGGTATCCCTGGCCTCATGCCCGGAGACCTTTGTGCAGAGGACAGCACAAAAGGGGAGACTTTGCCAAATGATTGGTGTCTGGGAACTTCAAATAAGCAAGTAAACATGCACACCATTGGAACTCCCTATGTCCAACCTCATACATAACACACTTATACAACCGCACATGAACAAAGAATTCCTCATAGGCGAGATGACTCTCTCTCTCTCTTTCTCTGTCTCCCTTCCCGCCACCTCCACATGCTCACTCATAACACACTGTGCCGGGTCCTCCTGGATCTACATCCACATACCTATTTACACATACACAGACTTTGGCTTAGTAAGCACACCCATGTACAGCATCAGGAACAAACACACACGCATGTAAGCAAGCACGGGCACACATATGCACATGCGAGCCCACCCAGTACACATTGGCTTGGAAGGTGCTAAAGGGTTTCCGGGGACTGTGTCCTACTTGCTCAAGTCCAGGGTGATATTCTGGTGGTGGGCGTGGCTAAGGAGCCCAGCGCTGCTTACTGGACAGTCCATTGGCACTTGTGCCTCCCGCTGCTGTCCTCACCAGTCTCCCATTCCCTCAACCATGCAGCTTGGGTGACCTGGGTAGCAACAAACTTTGGGAGAAATAAATCAAGGGAGAAGTGGGAATGCAACAGGACCACAGGATTAGGCCCCAGTAGTGCCCCAACCTGGGAAGGCATTCATTACCGCTCAGGTCTACACCAAGAAGCATGGAGCTGCAAGCAGAGAGCGGGGCAGGCCTGTGCCCAAAAATCCCTTGCCTCTTCTTCCTTCTTGGTCCCAGGGTGGTGGGGTGCCCATCGCGATCGTTCAACCTCGCCTTTCTTGAACGGTGCAAGTCAGTTCGCTTTTTGGCGGGAACTGACCAGGAGGGCCTCCTAACGGAGGCTCAACCTGCCCACCTTGATCTTGGGTCTGCTCCTTTTGCTTCTTCACAGGAGCCAGATGATCAGCTTAGGAGATCTCCATTTTGTAAGTCTTTTAAATATCAGGCCTGTGTGTATTGTTTCTTCTGTTTTATTGGAATTGTTTTACCTCTTGTTATTTTGTGGACTGCACAACTGAGGAGACTGATAAGCATGGGCAACGTCCCTTCCGCTCCCGTGGACTTGACTTTAGCCCACTGGAAGGAAGTTACTCACAATAGTAGTGTAGAGATCAAGAAAGGAAAGTGGGTGACTCTCTGCTCTTCTGAGTGGCTCACTTTCAAGATGGGTGGCCACCAGAAGGGACTTTTGACTTGAGTACAATTCTCAAAGTAGTGGACTATGTTTTTAATTCCTTACATAGTCCCTTCGAAAAAGTTGGTAGATATCACCTCCTCTGGGCCCCTCCCGTGAGTCCGTCCCTTCTCCTTTTGTGTGAAAACTCATTTTGTTTTTTAAACACAAAGAGAAGTTCAACCACCTGTCACTCATGGTCTCAATTACTTGTGGTAATACTCAGTTAGCTGCTGTTACTGTGGTGGCACTTACTAAAAACTTCATAGAGTATATTAATCAGCTATAATGTCATGATAGTATTACCATATTACTGTACAGTATTAGAAAACAGATACACAGCAGATAGTGCTTAGAAAATTTCTAAGTACTGTATGTAAGCATTTAGGTTCTTTTTTTTTTTTTTTTTGGCCAGTCCTGGGCCTTGGACTAATGATTTCTCATTAGTATTACCAGGAGGGTTATATACTTAATTTAATGTTGTTTTTATTTTGCCAGTTCTGAGGCTTGAACTCAGGGCTTGAGCACTGTCCCTGAGCTGCTTTTATTCACACACACACACACAGCACTACTTCCACCTTTTTCTGTTTATGTGGTGGGGAGGAATGGAACCCAGGGCTTCATGCATGCTAGGTGAGCACTCTGCCGCTAAGCCACATTGCTAGTCGAATATGTTGGGTCTATTTATGATTGTTCATTATGCCAGTCCTGAGGCTTGAACTCAGGGCTTGGGTGCTGTTCTTGTGCTGAAGGCTAGAAGACTATCATTTGAACCACAGGTCCACTTCCAGCTTTTTTTGGTAGTTATTTGGAGATCAGTCTCATAGACTTTCCTGCCTGGATGGATTTGAGCTGTGAGTCTCAGCTCATAAGCTTCTGAGAAGTTAGGATTACAGGTGAGAGCCACTGGCACTTAGCAGCTACTTTTTTGTTTTTGTTGTTGTTGTTTTTACAAACTGATTGTAAAGATAAATTACAATATTTTAAGTGATGAACTGCTTTTCCTAATTCAAGTATTTTGGCATATTTTCTAGTTAATCAGTTATGTAGATGTAAAACATTACTTGGAGGATTGTTTATGTGTTTATTATGTGGAAGACAGCAATTTGCTTTCCATAATTGTTCATTCACTTGTGAAATATCTTTTCCTTCTGTAAACCAGTCTAAAGCTACACAAATAGGTATTGAACTATTAGAATCTTCTCTCTTTCTTTCTTCCTCTCTTTCTTTTCTCCCTTCCTTCCTTCCTTCCTTCCTTCCTTCCTTCCTTCCTTCCTTCATTGCCAGTCCTGGACTCAGGTCCTGAGCACTGTCGCAGGCTTTTGTTTTTGTTTTGCTCAAGGCTAGTACACTACCACTTGAGCCATTGCTCCACTTCTTGCTTTTTGCTATATGTGGTGGTGAGGAATTGAACCCATGGCTTCATGTATACAAGGCAAGCACTCTACCACTAGGCCATATTCCCAGCCCTTCTTCCTTTCTTTTCAAGGCTAGTCCTCTGTCTCTTTGAGCCACAGTGCCTCTTCCAGGTTTTTGTTTTTGTTTTTTTTTGTAGTTAATTGGAGATGATACTCTTTAACAGACATTCTTGTCTTCACTGGCATTCAACCATGATCCTCAAAGGTCAGCCTTCTGAGTAGCTAGGATGACAGACAGGCATGAGCCACCAGCACCCTGTACATTGGGACACTTCTAAAATGTATGTCTTATGCTTAAATACCTCTTCTCCACTGCCTTATGGAAGGAGCCCAAATTGACCCCAGCTTCTTTTTAATTTTCACAATGCTTATGGCATTCAGCAGCAGGAATTCCTGGTTTCTAGAGAGTTGTTCTCTTCCTGTGTTCCTGTCTCTGTCTCTTCTTCCTGGAATCTTCCCCATTGGTGTCTGCCTGTCAAATGGCTACCCATTCTTAATGAACTACTCAGATGTGAAGTTGAAATGATAAATCTTTGCTTTCCTTGGCCAGCCCCGCCCCACCCTGGCGGTTTCCTGTTGTTTCTGCTTGGGGCACTGGAAGGCTCAGGCCAGGGCAGGACAGGCGATGGATGGGGGGCTGGGTGGGGCAGAGCGGACAGGCGGGACAGAGGCAGTGGAGTCAAAACAGGGTAAAATGATACATGGGTGTGCAATTTGCAAGCTGGGGGTTCTGGGTGCTGAGTGCTAAATACTAGGTAGCTGGGTGCTGGGTACTGGGTGCTGGGTGGCTAGGGGCTGGTTACTGGGTGTCTGGGTGCTAGGTACTGGGTGCTGGGTGGTTGGGTGCTGGGTGACTGGTTGCTTGGTAGCTGGGTATTGAGTAGCTGGATGGTGTGGTCTGAGTAGTTGGGTGCTGGGTACTGGTTAGATGGGTGCTGGGTGCTAGGTACTAGGTGCCTGGGGTCTGAGTAGCAGGGTTCTGGGAACTGGGTGCTCAGTAGCTGGGTACTGGGTGCTGGCTAGCTGGGTGGCTGGGTTCTGTGTACTGGGTACTGGGTGCTGGGTAGCTGGGTACTGGGTGCTGGGTGTCTGGGTCCTGAGTAGCTGGGTGCTGGGGGCTGGTTGGCTGGGTGCTGGGTACTGGGTGATGGGTGCTGAGTGGTTGTGTCCTGGTGCTGGGTGGCTGGGTACTAGGTGCTGGATTAGGTGCTGGATAGCTGGGTAGCTGGGTGGCTGGGTGCTGAGTAGCTAGGTACTGGGTGCTGGGTGTCTGGGTGCTGAGTAGCTGGGTGCTGGGGGCTGGTTGGCTGGGTGCTGGGTACTGGGTGATGGGTGCTGAGTGGTTGTGTCCTGGTGCTGGGTACTGGTTGGCTGGGTACTAGGTGCTGGATTAGGTGCTGGGTAGCTGGGTAGCTGAGTGGCTGGGTGCTGAGTAGCTGGGTACTGGACGCTGATTGGCTAGGTACTAGGTACTGGGTGCTGGGTGGTTGGCGGCTGGGTCCTAGGTACTGGGTTGAGTAGCTGGGTGGCTGGGTGCTGACTAGCTGGATGCTGAGGTCCAAATAACTGGATACTGGGTGCTGAGTAGCTGAGTGCTGGGTTGCTGGGTACTTGGTGCTGGGTACCTGGGTGGTGAATAGCTGGGTGCTGGGGACTGGGTGCTGGGTGGCTAGGTACTGAGTCGCTGGGTGCTGGGTACTGGTTGGTTGCTTAGTAGTTGCATGATGGGTAATGGGGGCTAGGTGCTGAGTAGCTGCATGCTGAAGGCTGGCATCTGGGTGCTGAGTAGCTGGGTGCTGGGTGGCTGGGTGCTGGGTACTGGGTAGCTGGGTACTGGCTGGCTGGGATGCTGGGTACTGGGTGCTGGGTGGCTGGGTGCTGAGTAGCTGGGGACTGGATGCTGATTGGCTGGGTGTTGGTACTGGGTGCTGGGGGTTAGGTGCTGGGTGGCTGGGTACTTGGTAGCTGGGTAGCTGTGTGGGTGGCTGGTTGCTGGGTAGCTGGGTAGTGGGTGGCTGGGTGCTGGGTACTGGTTCGCTGGGTGCTGAGGGCACTGAGGGTTGAGCACCTGGGTGCTCAGTACTGGGTGCTGAGTAGGTGAGTGCTGGCTGGGTACTGGGGGTTGGGGTGCTGAGTACCTGGGTGCTGAGGGCTGAGAACCTGGGTGGCTGGGTAATGGGTGCTGGGTGCTGAGTAGCTGGGTGCCGGGTGGCTGGGTGCCGGGCCGGGATTCGAGCCCCAGTCCCCCTCCTCCCCGCCCTCCCCTAGGCCCCTTGCCTGTCCGTGTGTCCGTCTGTCTGTCCCCAGGCCTGGGACCCTGTGCGCCTGTCGCTCTGTGCGTCCGTCCATCTGTCTACATTCATTGGTCCCTGTCTGTCCGTCCATCCGTCTGTCTCCTTGTCTGTCTGTCCGTCTGCCCATCTGTCTGTCCATCTGTCTCTCGCTGCATGTCAGTCTGTCCATCTGTCTCCCTGTTCGTCCATCTGTCCGTCTGTCTGTCCATCCGTCTGTCTGCCGTCCGACTGTCTCTGTGTCTGTCACACTGCTTGTGTGTCCGTCTGTGTGTCCGTCTGTCTGTCTGTCCGTCTGTCTGTCCATCTGTCTCTCTCCCTGTCTCCCTATTTGTCCATCTGTCCTCCCTGTTCGTCCGTCTGTGTCTGTCTTTCCATCTGTGTCTTTTCGTCCATCTGTCTGTCCATCTGTCCGTCTGTCAGTCTCCCTGTCCATCCGTCCATCTATGTCTGTCTGTCCATTTGTCCGTCTCCCTGTCTGTCTTTCCATCTGTCCGTCCATCCGACTGTCTCCTTGTCTGTCTGTCTGTCTGTCTGTCTCCCTGTCTGTCTATCTCCCTGTCCATCTGTCTGTGTCTCTCTAGCTGCCTGACTGTCCCACAGCCGGTCTAACCGTCTGTCTGTCTGTTTGTCTCAGTCTGTGTCACCCCGTCTGTCTGTCTGTCTGTGTTAGTGCCTGTTCCTGTCTGTGTGTCTCCCTCCCTGTCTCTGTGTCCACCCGTCTGTCCGTCTCTCCCTTCCCCTGTGGGCAGCCGAAGCGACAGACAGTGAGCCAGGCCCTGCGGCCCAGAGAGCGACCAAGCACCCAGCACCCCTCACGGAGGCACGGGAGGAGGACTGAGCGCCTAGCACACACACAGGAGGACTGAGCACCCAGCACCTCGTGTGGAGGAACGGGAGGAGAACTGAGCGCCCAGCGCCTCCTGTGGATTCATGGGAGGAGGACTGAGCACCCAGGCCCTCGTGTGGGACACAGGACTAACTGCCCAGCACCCACATGAGAAGACTGAGCACCCAGCACTTTGTGTGGAGGCACGGGAGGACTGAGCACCCAGCACCTCGTATGCAGACACTGGGGGAGGACTGAGCACCCAGCACTAACAAAGGAAGACTGAGCACCCAGCACCTTGTGTGGAGACGCCAAGGCGTACTGAGCACCCAGCATCTTGTGTGGAGATGCCGGGGGAGGACTGAGCACCCAGCACCCACGCAGGAGGACTCAGTACCCTAACCCTGGGTACGTGTGTGCATGCGGAGGGGGGGGGGCTGGGGTGACCCCGGCGGCGCCATGATCAGGGCCCAGGCTGCAGGCTCAGCTCCACCACGGGCCATGGCTCCTCCTCCTCCTCCTCCTCCTCCTCCTCCTCCTCCTCCTCCTCCTCCTCCCAGCCCTACCTGCCTCAGTGTCTGTACCTTTTGTCTGGTTTCACTCAGATTATGGCCAGAGAATGGCTGAAGTAAATAACAGGAAGGAAGAAAGGAAATGAATGGTGATTAGCAGTTCTTTGAGGGAAATGTTTACCTTTATTCACAGTGTATGTGTTGGTAGTTTTCCTATTGCCAGAGAAAGAGAGTGTTGATTCTAAATGTTAGTTTTTAACATGAGAATCTTAAGCATTATATGTCATAACTCTAAAAAATGTTAGGTGTTTCAGAATCTTTCAAAAATTTTTATTGTCTTTTTTCTCCTTTATTGTCAAAGTGAAGTACAGAGGGGTTACAATTTCATAT
Source organism: Perognathus longimembris pacificus (assembly GCF_023159225.1). NCBI lineage: Eukaryota > Metazoa > Chordata > Mammalia > Rodentia > Heteromyidae > Perognathus > Perognathus longimembris. The sequence goes on along the minus strand of NW_025959147.1, from coordinate 42,191 downwards.
ATAATGCAGTGAGTACATTTCTTGTCCAACATGTTAACTCCTCCTCCCCTCCACATGCCTACCTCTTCCCTCCTGCTTCCCCTTCCACCCACGAGTTGTATGGTTGGTTTACACCAAATGGTTTTGTGAGTATTGTGTTTGGAGTTGTTTGTATTTTTATCCTTTGTCTATTGATTTTGATATTTACTTTCTCTTCCCTAGCTCTAATACACGTATATACAGTATCCAGGGTGCTCAGATGAGATACAGTGATAGTGGGGGTAAAACCACAGGAAGGGAATACGAGAGGAAATAAAAAGGGTACGGATTCATATCGCATGTTGAAAATAATTACAATAATGATATACCACTTGTTTCCATAACATGGAGCTCATTTCACTTAGCATCATCTTAAGTGTCCATAAGGGCATAGCTATTGGGCTATTATGACTTCGGCTTTGACTAGCCTAAACATGTACTAATTATTCCAAAAACATGTACTAATTATTCCAAGCACCCAGCACCCCTCACGGAAGCACGGGAGGAGGACTGAGCGCCTAGCACACACACAGGAGGACTGAGCACCCAGCACCTCGTGTGGAGGAACGGGAGGAGAACTGAGCGCCCAGCGCCTCCTGTGGATTCATGGGAGGAGGACTGAACACCCAGGCCCTCGTGTGGGACACAGGACTAACTGCCCAGCACCCACATGAGAAGACTGAGCACCCAGCACTTTGTGTGGAGGCACGGGAGGACTGAGCACCCAGCACCTCGTATGCAGACACCGGGGGAGGACTGAGCACCCAGCACTAACAAAGGAAGACTGAGCACCCAGCACCTTGTGTGGAGACGCCAGGGGGGACTGAGCACCCAGCATCTTGTGTGGAGATGCCGGGGGAGGACTGAGCACCCAGCACCCACGCAGGAGGACTCAGTACCCTAACCCTGGGTACGTGTGTGCATGCGGGGAGGGGCTGGGGTGACCCCGGCAGCGCCATGATCAGGGCCCAGGCTGCAGGCTCAGCTCCACCACGGGCCATGGCTCCGCCTCCTCCTCCTCCTCCTCCTCCTCCTCCTCCTCCTCCTCCTCCTCCTCCTCCTCCTCCTCCTCCTCCTCCTCCTCCTCCCAGCGGAGGACAGGGGGAGGTGCACGGCTGTCCGGCTGTCCGTGTGTCCATCCGCCCATCTCTTTGTCTGTCCGTCTGTCTCCCTCTGTGTCTGTCCGTCCATCCATTTGTCCATCTGTCCGTCTGTCTCCAGGTCTGTCTGCCTGTCTGCTCATCTGTCCATCTGTCCATCCATCCGTCCGTCTGTCTGTCTCCATGTTTCTCCGTCTGTCTGTCTGACCATCTGCTCAGTGTGTTTGTCCGTCTGTCTCCAGGTCCATCTGTCCATGACTGTCTGTCTCCCTGTGTGTCTCACTGTGTGCTCATCTGTCTGTCCGTCTCCCTCTCTTGTCTATCTGTCTCCATGATGTCCATCTGTCCATCCGTCCATCTGTGTCTTTTTGTCATCTGTCTGTCTCCAGTTCTGTCTGTCTGTCTCCCTGTCCACCTGTGTGTCTGTCCTGCTCATCTGTGTCCCTGTCTCTCTGTCTGTCCATCTGTCTGCTGTGTGTCTGTCTGTCCGTCTCCCTGTCTGTCTGTCTCCATGTCTGTTTGTCCATCTGTCTGCCTGTCTCTTGTCCATGCCTGTTTGTGTGTCTCCAGGTCTGTCCATCTGTCTCCCAGTCTGCCTGTCTGTCTGTTCATCTGTCCGTCCATCTCCCTGTCTCCCTGTCTGTCCGTCTGTCTTTCTTCATGTCTGTCCGTGTCTCGATTCCCATCGCTGTCTGTCTGTCACCGCCCAACCCCCCAGCCCCCCATGTCCCTCTGTCCCTCCGTCCGTCCGTCTGTCCATCTTCACCAGTCAACTTGTCGCTGACACATGGAACGCGGGCGCTCAGGAGCCTGCAGGGCAGACGGACGGACGGGTGGATGTGGGCTCGAATCCCGGCCTCCCTCATGGCCCACAATGCGTTGCGTTCCCCCCACCACCCTGGGGGCCCCGGGTTCAGATTCTCGCTCACCTCTGACAGCCGCAGCCCAGGCCCAGTGACCCCAGTGCTGCCGAAGCAGCAGGTGCAGCATGGCTGGCCCGGCGGGGACCCTTGAAACCTCCGACCGTGTGGGTGTGCACACACTCGGGGAGGTAGGGATGGGAGGGGGAGGGGTCACATGAAGTGGGGAGGGAGGGACACGTGACCCTCAGCTCCTTGCCCCAGCCCTCCCCACACGACTCCACCTGCAAAGGCTCCCCCCCATGTGAGGCCTCTGAGGACACTTGAAATCGCCACCTATCCACCCACAGGCCCAGAATGGTCTTGGGGACACTTGAAACCACCCCCCCACCCAGATCCCCATTCCCCCGGGGACACTTGAAACCGCCGTGGGGACACTCAAAACTGCCCTACATCCACTCACAGGCCCAAGGTTTTCGTGGGGACACTGGATACCGCCCTCCATCGATGCACACGCCGAGGGTTGCCTTGGAGACACTTGAAACCACCCCCTAAAGAACTGCCCCCATCATGGGACACTTGAAACTGACCCTCACCCAGACCCCCTCCCCTTGGGGACACTTGAAACCGCCCTCCATCCACCCACAGGCCCAGGGTTGCCTTGGCGACGCTTAAAACCGCCCCCTACAGAACCACTCTAACACAGGGACACTTGAAACCGCCCTCCATCCACCCACAGGCCCAAGGTGGTCCTGGTTACACTTGAAACCACCCCCCCAAGAGCCCCTCCCCATTGGGATACTAGAAAACACCCTTGGGACACTTGAAACCGCCCTGGGTACACTTGAAACCACCCACCACAGACCCCTCCCCACCCTGGAGACACTTGAAACGAATCGCCCCAGACCCCTTCCCCCGGGAACACTTGAAACCGCCCTCCATCCACCCACAGGCCCAAAATGGTCCTGGGGACACTTGAAACCACCCCCCACCCAGAATCTCTACTCCTGGGGACACCGGAAACCTCCCTGGGGACAGTTGAAACCGCCCTCTGCTCCCCAAACTCCACCGTGTTGCTCCAGGAGCCCTAGGTCAGGGTGCGGGCTTCCCTGGCCCGGATGCACAGGCCCGGTGAGGCCCGGGTTCGAGGCCTGGCAGGGCGTAGGTGTTGTCTGAGCCTCCCAAGACCTCAATGTGGGGGGAGACTCGCCATGGGGCAGGGGTAAACTGAGGCACGGGGCGGTTCCAGGAGCACTCACCGGGGAGTCCTGGGAGACCAGCTGGCCACCATGCTAAAAGAACAGAGCACAGGCCTCAGTCAGCACTGACTGCGGGGCAGGGTGCTGGACCGTGTACTTCTGGGTGATGTGCTTAGTACTCCCACGTGCTGTGTGGAGTACTCCCCAGTGCTGGGCTGAGTACTCCCATTTCACACTAATCCTGAAACCCACCTCTCCCAACCAATACTGGACTGAGTAGTCTAGGGTGCTACAACCAGTACTCCCTGGTGCTGGACTGAGTACTTCCGGGTGCTGCACTGAGTACTCCCATCCCTCCCCGGTGCTGGACTGAGTACTCCCATCCCACACCAATCCGGAACCCCACCCCCTCCTGACCGTTGCTGGACTAAATACTCCCCGCCAGTGCTGGACCGAGTACTCCCGGGTGTTGCACTGAGTACTCCCATGCACAGGGCCAGCTGGTACCGGAAGTCGTGCTTGCTCCACTGCCTCCAGGTCCTGTGTGGCTCCCACCATACCTGCCAGCCCCGGGGGCCGCAGGCAATGCTCACGTTTCACAGGGGGTCAAAGTGTTCTGAGAACTGCCACAGATGAATGGAGGGACACCGGGTGGGGTGGGGGGGCTCGAAACTGCCCTCGGTGGTGCCAGGGATACTTGAAACTGCCCTTGTGGGTCTTGGGGGACACTCAAAACTGCCCTGGATGCTCATGGGGACAGTGGAAACCGCCCTCCATCCACCAAGGTGCTCGTGTGGACACTTGAAACCGCCCTCAGCGGTCTCGGGGACACTTAAAACCGCCCTTGATGGTCCTGGGAAAACTTGAAGCTGCTTTTGGGGGTCATGGGGAACCCTTGAAATCGCCCTAGGTGGTCTTGGGGATACCTGAAACTGCCCTCCATGCACCAAAGTGCTCGTGGGGATACTTGAAACCACTCTCGGTGGTCTCGAGGACACAAATCCGCCCTCGGTGTTCTTGGGGACACTTTAAACTGCCCTTGGGGGTCTCTGGGATACTTGAAACTGCCCTGGGTGGTCCAGGGGGTACTGGAAACCACCCTCACCAATTTCACGGGCATAGAGCCAGGCGTCCAGGAAGTGGACGGGGCCAGCGGGGCTCGAGCCGGTGACCAGGGCGTAGGTCTGGGCCCAGAGGCCAGCAAGATCGGGGAGGATGCAGCCCACCTGGAGGCCGGACTGGCACATGTCGGCCAGCACTCATGGTACAGGCCGGTCCTAGGGAGTGGTGGGGCATTAGAAACTCACAATGGCCGAAGGGGGGGACATTAGAAACCGACAATGGCCAACAGAGGTGGCATTACAAACTGACAATGCCAAAGAGAGGCGTTAGAAACTGACAATGGCGGGATGAGCGGGGAACATTAGAAACCGACAATGGTGCGGAGGGGGCATTGAAACCGGCAGGGGTGGCCCCACCTGGAGTCCGGATCCTGAAGGAATACTGTGTCCCCCGCGGTGCCTGCGGCCCCAGTGCCCATGAGCAGTTCAGGGCCTGGGCCTCGAAGACATAACACACAAGGCCTGGGGAAACGATATGGCGGGGGGGGGGGGTGGAGGGTGGAGGGCCTGTGGGGAGACTTACCCCTGACCCTTCAACCCCACGACCTCTGACCCTTCAACCCCAAAACCCCTGACCCTTCAACCCATGACCCCTGACCCGTCAACCCATGACCCCTGACCCGTCAACCCATGACCCCTGACCAGTTCAACCCCATGATTCCTGAACTTTCAACCCAATGACTCCTGAACCTTCAACATATGACCTGTGACCCCTGACCCTCGATCCCCCCCCCCACCCGGAACCTCAGGACCTCACCCGGGTTTGTGAACCCCAGGCCTTTGGTCAGGGGCCTCCTGGCCACAGTGAGTGTAACCTCGAACTCGACTCCCTGGTACCACAGGAGATCCCAGAATTCGCAGCTACATTGTCCGACGGGGACCTTGGAGAGCGGGGGGGTCGGTGCCTTGACATAAACCGGAACACCTGGGAGATCCATTCGTCCATCCATGCCTCAACTTAGCCCCCGGAACACCAGGGAATGTGGGCTTGCCCACCCCTGCCTCAGTTTACCCCACAGCCCCCACCATTGGCCTCCCAGCTTGGGGGCCTGGTGTCTCCGTCGTGCCTCGATTGCCCCAACTGTCCAGCAGTGTGACCGACCCCTTGTTCGGGTTCACAACGATGCACCGGGCCTCTGTGGTGGTGGCCACACAGTGCAAGCTTAGCCTGTGGCTCCTGGAGTCGAAGGTCAGACCCAGGTCAGGTACAGGGTCAGGGGTCGCAGGGCCCAAGGTTGGGGGGGTCTCAGGGGTCAGGAGGGCGCGGGGAAGCTTCCAGAAGATGGTGTGGGAGTCTCTGGTTGGGTTGGGGGGGTCACGAGGAACAAAGGTGAGAAGTCAGGATCATCCATACAAGGGTACTGTGTTCGAATCCTCCCTTGGGCTGATGGAGGAACCAGAAAGGAGGTGAGTTACCCGGATGAGCTTCAGCCATGAGGACGAGGAGGAGGAGGAGGAGGAGGATGAGGGGGAGGAAGATGGAGGCTCCAGACCAGGGGAGGATCAGGGCAGGAGGCCTGGACCTGGAGAGCACTGTGGAGAGAGCAATGAGGATGGGTGGGTGGGAGGGTGGGTGGATGATTGGGTGGATGGGTGGAAGAGTGGGTGGATTGATCGGTGGGGGGGTGGATGGGTGGGTGGATCTATGGGTGGGTGGATGGGTGGATGGGTGGGTGGATGAATGATGGGTGGGTAGATGGGTGGGTGGATGGTTGGATGGGTGGGTGGATGGATGGGTGGGTGGGTGGATGGATGGGTGGGTGGGTGGATGGGTGGGTGGATGGATGGGTGGGTGGGTGGATAATTGGGTGGGTGGGTGAGTGGGTGTTGGGTGGGTGGGTGGGCGATGGGTGCTTGATCTCATCCCTCTCTCCTTCCCCCTCCCTCTCCTCCCTGGTGGCCCCGGGGGCTTTCACACTCACTGCAGGCCATTGGCACATCGGGTCGGGTGTGGGGCAGCCAGGGTGCCCGTCTTGGTTCCGGGGGTTTGGGCTGTCAGGTGTGGACCCCCGGGTGGGTGTCCTGGGGAGCTTGGGGCGGCTGGGCCCCGACCTTTCTGGGCTCCGTACGGAGAGTGGATGCCGCTTCCACTTTCTCGCTTCTCCTGGGGGTTTCCTGGCTCCTGGGCATCTCATTCTCCTTTCTCGGGGATGGGGAAGCCAAGGCGGCACCCCGGTGAGGACAGGCCTTGGGGCCTCGGGGGTGCGGGTGCCATGCACAGACAGACAGACAGACAGACAGACAGACCTGAGACCTCCTTGGGTGGTGGTGCTGGGTGCTGAGTCCTCCTGGGTGGTGGTATTGTGTGCTTAGGCCTCCTGGGTGGTGGTATTGAGTGCTGAGTCCTCCTTGGGTGGTGGTGCTGGGTGCTGAATCCTCCTTGGGTGGTGCTGGGTGCGTCTCCCAGACAGAGAGACACAGTCCAGTCGGAGGAATGGAGGGGCGGACAGAGGGACGGACATGTGGATTGGGAGACGGAAAAGGAGGGACGGGCGGACACACAGACGGAGAGAGGCGCAGACACACAGACAGACGGACAGACAGGACAACATAGAGACAGACAGGGAGACAGACAGACGCACAAGAGATGGACAGACAGATGGACAGGGAGACAGACACATAGACAGACAGATGGATGGACAGATGCAGGGGGCCCTGCACCCCGGGCGCTCTCCTGACCAGCAGGAGAGGCAAGGAGGCGCGCCCCTCCCCGCCGAGGGTGAACCCAGAATAGGTAATAAGCAGCAAGTCGCCCGCACGCAGCCCAACCCAACCTTTATGCCACAGTTAGATGGTCAGTCGACTTGGGCAGAGTTCAAGACCGCTCTCTGTTTATTGGCGCGAACCCCATCTTAAGTATGGGCAATTGCAGCAGGAAGAGGAGGGGTGTAACATACCTAGTCAGGGGCTACGATTGGCGGTTGGAGCTGTCCGTCAAGGGTGGAAGGCCATGGGACCTCCCTAAGGGGCGGCCTGAGTCTATGTCACTACCAGCAGGACCACCCCAGGTTACTGCCTAGAGCTGCCTTCCAGTTCCGGACCCCGAAGGCAGGCGGGGTTAGCCAGGATCCCTCTCCCCGGAGGCGGTGCAACAGTCACACAACTCCAGGGCGTGCACAGTCGGGGCCAGGCGGTGCGCCCCACATCTCCTCCTTTTCTGTTTAATAAGCTGGTGGATGTCCTACTCGAGAAAGCGCCTGTCTTAGGTCGTCCCCCCTGAAGGATCTTACCTGTCATTGGCTGGCCATCCTAGCTCGTCGGGCCACCCTGCCTATGAGGCTTGCCAGCCCCAGCAAAGGAACAAGGCGGGAGGAGAGGCGTCTGTGCTATTTCTGCCTCACGCCTGTGCACTCTGGTAGGCTGCACATCCTGGAAGGGGCCATGACCAATTTCATAGGGTTCCCAAATGGCTAAAGGCAGCATAATGCTGCCAAACCACCGTTGACTGGACAGCTCTGGCTCATTGCTTAAGAACTAGGGGAAGCCTATTTGCCCTAGCATGGTCAGGTGTAAATACAGAGGCTATATAAGCACAGAGGCAAATGCAAACACAGGTCATGGGGGTCTCTCCCACGAGGAGGAGAGGGTAGGGGAGCCACCAGCGTTCCTTCCAGAGGGACCAGCCAACACAGCAAGCCTGCAGCTCCCAATGAACAGTACCCACACCTTGCTCCCTGTTGATCTTGCTAGCACCTGGCACTGGACCGTACATGGGGGGAATGGAGTGGATCGGGTGAGAGAACAGAAACACTTATTTCCTTGAAGCTTAAGAACATAATGGGAGGGCTGAAAGTGAGGAAGTGGGTGGATGGACCTTGAATAAACCTTCAGAACCATCTAGTTCTCCTTTCTGTTACAACCTAAAGCCTGCAAGACCAGAGATCTGTCACACAACTCTCCTCTATCTTATTGGCACGAAAAGGGTCCGAGGACATGTTAGATTGTTGCAGAGCCATAAATGAAGTACTCATTTTCAATACTTGATGCACTTAGGGTACATTTGAAACCCATTTCCCTCTTCTACCTTTACGCTTCTATCTCCCTAACACACCTGAAGCCAAGTTTATCATCCAATTGAGGAGGAAGAGAGCAGAGGAGGAGGAGAGCAGAGGAGGAAGAGAGCAAAGGAGGCGGAGAGCAGAGGAGGAGGAGAGCAGAGGAGAGCAGAGGAGCTCAGAGGAGTGCAGAGGAGAGCATTATTTATTTTTGTTTGTTTTGCTCCCAGCTGGGAGGAGAGCCACAGGCTGAGGATGGTCCTTGCCTGCGGGTCCCCGTGCTGAGCCCCATACAGGTCCCTCACCGCGCCTGCCTGGCACCTACTCTGCCAACTACTTGTGCAGCCGCCAGGACTGAACTTTGGAGGACTTGTCGCTACTCCTCTGGCCAGTTGTCTTGGCAGGAGGTAGAAGGTGGCCAGAGGACCCCCCCCTTACCATGCTGGTGAAGAAACCTGTGGGGAAGGGAGCAGGGTGAAAGGCTGGATCTGAAGAACCCAGCCCTTCCAGGCAGCATTGCACCTGTGCCATGCCCCCGTGCACCACCCTGGCCACCCTCCTCTCCGGGGTGGCCATGATTTCGTGTCTGTAACTTGGGGTGAAAACCAACGACCTTCAGGCGAGGATCCTCACCCTGGAATCTGCTAAAAGGGCACCCTCCGTTCCCCTGCTGCCGGAGAAGGCAGATCAGCTGAAGACCATAGTCAGGTGTGTGAGGCTGGGCCTTGCTCGAGGGGGAGTTGCATGTGGATAGAATTTTGCACAGGTTCAGTCAGTCTACAGGATCCACCCTTACTGGTTATACAGTTGATTTGGGATGTGTGAGCCTCTGTGGTATCTATTCAAGTCCCTTCCTTGGTTTCTCTCCAAGTCTGTGTGGAGGATCTTCCCTCTGTCTTCCTTAAGGATTGCATGTTGCAATGGCAGTAGGGGCTTTGCCCGGCTGTTTAGTTTTGTGGAGTCTGGGCTGTCAGCATTCTCAGTTGTATGGAGAATATTCATTGTAATGCTCACATCTGTTTTTCATTTGATAAGGTTAGGCCTTATCAATAGAGAATGGTAAGCACTCTTAAAAGTGAAATAAGCCCATAGATTTAAAAATTCATTTAACTCGGAATTCTTTTCATATTAAAGGTTTTAAAAATTGGAAAAAAAAAGTTTTCCTTTGTTTTTTGGAGGGGGAGAGTTAACAGAGGTTGTGCTCAGATATTGATGAATGGAGAATTGAAAGGGATTCCTTTAAAGATTACTTAGACTCCAGTAGGGAGAGGGTAGTTTTCCGCCGGTGGAGAGATGCAGTAGTTGCAGCCCGAATGTGATAAAGTATGTCTACAACATTGGCTGTTATTGATAGGACACACATTGCCATGAGCTGCATTGTTAGTGCCGGAGTTTTGCCTTGGCTGTGCAGGGAGAGGGTGTGTTAGGTCCTCTCCCTGAGGGCTATATGCAGATGTCCCCACCTCATTAAGTCTCCACCCAGTTACCTGGGTAACCTGCAGACCTGGAGGCAGTTACCTTTCCCTGAGGTCACCTCCTAATCCACCTGGCCACACCCCTTGCCCCTGCCCTAGAGAAAGCAGGGCTGGGTGGGGGTCGCGCTCTCTCTCTCCCCCCCTCTCTCTCTCCCTTCTCTCTGGCCATGGATCATCTTGGCCACAGGCCAGCACTTTGGTAATAAACTTTTCTCTCCTGCCTGAATACCGCGTGGCGTTCTCCTTTACCGGCTACCTACTTTAAAAACCTAACAGGGTGGTGATAGTTGAATAATGAAGAAAGGTATTACCCAAATCTTTCAATCTATGTCAATGTTAAATTGATTTTTAAATTAAAAACAAAATTATGTCTTGAGTACTGTTAGCATTGGCTAAGATCCATGCACTTACATAAATGCTGTTTGTGCAGGCTATCAAACATTATTAACAGCCACAGAGGAAGAGTCCCTGAAGAACTCACAGAACTGGGATACTACTGCTAGCTCTTAATATATCTTCTTTTCCTACAGGAATCTTACGAACACATGGCTAAACTGAGAATCACAAGAGAAACACCTTCTGAGTGCAACTGTCCAGCAGGTAAGAAATGAAACTTAACTAGGTTCCATCTAGAGGAGAGCATTTGCAAACAAAAGATCATATGCCTGTCAGGTCTACCTGTAACAGTAACAGAGAAAGAATGCAGACCCAACTTGCTTTAAGAAAATCAACAAGTCTCCCTTTGACAGATGGTGAGTAAAGCCACAAATATTATTTTAAGCAGCATACCAGTGTCTGTGAGGGGAAAAAAAAGAGCTAATCACCATGAAAAATATTGGCAAGGGGATATACAAATTTCTTAGTATCCCGGATTGAAAAGTCATCTTCAATTTTATTAAATAACTTCAGTGTTCGTGGTGAACCTGGTCTGAATAGCTGTGAAGCCCTGGTGTCTAATGTTATATTAATGCAGAGGTTTTTGTGGTTATTATATTCGCAAGTGATCTGACCTGTAGGTAAAAATGAAGACTAAAGGAAATTAGTTCTTTATTTTGTTCTCAGTACCTTGCCAGAAATATTCTTCCATGTTGTCCATTTTTCTGTGTAGTTATAAGAAACCATAGTGACAGTGTGTATTAGAAGGATAGAGACGAAAGGGTAGTGAATGAGCACCCCCAATCATTAAATCTTCATTCAGAGACTTCTGAGCCTTGGTTGTTGTCTGTAGACCTAACAATTTAAAAGCTCTTGGAATATGGCCAGGGGAAGGCATTTAGTGGATACAATATTATATAAGGCATCAAAACTCCCATGAATCTCAAGAAGTTCTTTAGATAAACATGGTGAATGTATTTATGAACATTCTAGTTTCTTTCATCCTTATGCATGGAAAATGAGTCTTTTTCTCTCATATGGAAGAGCTCATTTCAATGTAGTCATGTGCTTCATAATGACACTTCAACCCAAGACAGGTCATAAATATAACAGTGGACCCCTAAGATTGTGTAACCTAGTGATGTCATAGCCAGCTTAGTTTGTGTGAGTGAGCTGTGTGATGTTTGCTCAGCAGTGGGATGGCAACAGCACAGCCCTTAGAATACGCCCCAGTTATGATTAAGCTGCAGGTGACTGTGAAAAACTTTGCGGCTTCTGTTCACTGCTGGCTCACGCCTGTAATCCTGGCTACTCAGTAGGTGGAGATCTGAGAATTGCAGTGCAAAGCCAGCCTAGTCAGCAAAATCTATGAGAATCTTATCTCCAACAAACTAAGGAAAAGCTGGAAAAGGCACTGTGGCTCAAGTGGTAGAACGCTAGCCTTGAGCACAGAGAGGCTCAGGGATAGCACCCAAGACCCTGAGTCCAAGCCCTGGGACTGGGGATAAAAAGGACTACTGCCTGTAATTTCTTATAGTTTGCGGTTGGTTTTTGTCTCATGATAACTAGTTCAGGCACAGTTTAGACTTTTCAATTTTCAGGTTATACAGCATAAAAGCTTTTAGTATTTGTATTTAGTATTTGTATTTGACCATCTTTGAGATATATTATTTTTTCAGTGAAGGCTTTTGATGAGAAGACAAAGCGTGGATGTTTGACATTGTGTGTTTCATCCTGAGTAGTTGAGAAAGACCTCAGAAGTAAGATATTCAAGGGAAGAACTTTTCCAGGACAGGAATGAAATCACAGCTGCCCCTGCCCCATAGAGATGATGTTAATTTCCCCGACAGTGGGTAGGGTAGGTATAGGACTTCACAAATCACACCTGGCAGGAAAGAGCATCTTTTGAATATACAAAAAAATCCAGTACACGGGCTGTGTGTATGTGGGGAGCTTAAATTTAATTTGGAAGATTCATAACAAACTTGGTAAAATGTTGAAAAGTGACCACACTGAGTTCTATTTCCAGAGGAGATACTATTGTTTTTATGATGCTTCATGTAGGCCAGTGATTGAACTCTTGTCATCTGGGAGAAAGCTATTATCCTTAAGAGTTTGCTGTATATTCCCTGGGATGATTATTACAGACTTTGTTTTTCCATCTTGCTTTTTTTGGGGTCAGTCCTGGGCCTTGGACTCAGGGCCTGAGCACTGTCCCTGGCTTCTTCCCGCTCAATGCTAGAACTCTGCCACCTGAGCCACAGCGCCCCTTCTGGCCGTTTTCCATATATGTGGTGCTGGGGAATCGAACAGAGAGCTTCTTGCCACTAGGCCATATTCCCAGCCCTGTTTTTCCATCTTAATGTGATAAATGAATAATAAACAGCAATTCTCTTGGGTTGTTGTTTATTTGTTACTCTATCACCTGCTTTCCTTCTTGCCACCACTAGAACTCTGCATTACATCAGTTTTTACCTGGCTCCTTGGGAGGGAACTCTGAAGGGGCACATTCAAACACACAGAACCAGATGGGGTTTTTGGTGAGTTACAGAAATAAACTCAGTTCTGCTTGTCCAATAACAAGACATCACCCAAACGCAGGCTTTGTGTTAAAAGATTCTGGAGAAAACCAGCTGATGCAGGATTATCTTAGGGAATGAGCTGGCTGGCCAAAAAGGGTTAGAAAGAAGATATGGCACTTCCCACCTGATTTGGCTGGAACCTCTGTTCGCCATGTGTGACTAAGACTTGTCACCCAGACATCTGTTTGCAGGACAGAGTGAGACAAGTGTGACCTCAACTCAGTTCCTGTGGACACATGCCCATCCATTGAAGTTGACACTCTTGATGCTAGGCTGAGTCTCAGAGCCAAGGGTCGGTAGCAAAGAAGCAAATTTGTGTTGTTTGTACTCACTGATGGCTTCTGCTAGAACTCAGGTCTTACTGGGGTTTTCCCAGGTAGCCTCTGTGGGAAGGCTTTGAGGACGATTTATCGAATGGCTTCTCACAGTAGGAGAGGCTCTTTGTGATTTACTTTCTATAACTAGGAGAGTTTTAAGTGCTAGCAATCTTAGGATTTTTCCCCTGGGCAGTGGGACTCCAGAGCTAGAAGCCTAATAAGGAATCCATAATGAGCTGGATATGTCTAGACTGCAATCTTAGAGCTGGAATCCTAGATCTAATACTAAATAATGGTGTGACTGTGATCAAATGAATGCACTTCATTTTTTCACCAGGAAATAAAAAGACTAGAAATTCCTTCTCCTTTGTATGATTTATGTAAATTGTTTGGCATATTAGTGTTTAGAGCTTAAATATTACTTCTGTTTTTTGTGTTGGTTTTTTTTTTTTTTGGTAAGTTTCTCAGAAAGACTAGGCAAATTCTCATACCACTAAACCTGCACCCACAGTTCACTAGTCTTTTTCTTACATTCCTTCCTCTGCTCCACAGAGGAACAAGTGGGAAATGTTGCAAAAGTTGCTCAGAACCTAAAGCTAATGTACATGGCGGTTAGTTAAACATCTGTACGTCATTTATAAAGATAATCTTGCATGTCAGTATCTCTTGGTGTTGTAGCAGTGGAATTTGGGGTTTTTCATGATACCTAGTTTTGTCTCCAAAGTGTTCACCAAAATGACAGGGGAAACAGACCATTTAGACTAAAGTATACCGGGTAGAAAGACTTGGATTTATTGGGCAAGGACTTAGTAAAGAGTGTCTTTACAGCTTCAATATGAGATGTTTACCAAAATGAGTGTCTTCTCCATCTGACTCGTAGACCTATTCAAATCAGATTTATTTATACAGTGATATTTATAACATAAAGTTGGACAGTCATTATTATATCATCTTTGTCCTCAGTAGAAAGGTATATTTACCTTTTTTGTAAGATCAAGAGAAGCTCTAGAATACCAACAGAAAATTTGCTTTTAAGAACCCCAAATAATTCATCAAAGCTATGTTTAGCAGATTTGCATTAGCAATGGCAGAGACAAGGAAATAACAGCTGCTATTTGTGGCTTGATCCCTGTCATACCTGACTGTCTCTAAGAAAGTAACTTGGCTCTTCACTATGGGTACAGAATTCTACTTCAGGTTGTGTTCTTTGGATCTTCCATGAAGTGTGCATAAAGCAGGCATATTTACAGAAAGGTTTCTCTGTCCAGCCAATGAAGAACAATGGGAATGGATACACCATTCAAGTGATAAGAACTCATTCATCAGTACCATTGGCCTCCTCAGCCTATTAGGTGTTGAAAAGATATGTCCCGGCCATCCCAGAGGACCATGCAGAGATCATCACAGACAGGAGAAGAAGGTTCAAAAGGAGGTTTATTAGTGGGGCCATAGTTCCCATGGGAGAGGGAGCTACATGGTGTCTGCACCTTATCCAGGTGGCAGCTTCTCTCTCTGGGGGTAAAGGGGAAGTAGACAGGTAGTGAGTAGGAGTGGCTCATTAGGTATGGGTGGATCTGGGGGCTAGTGGGAGGAGCTGAGGACCTGAGGCTAAGGAAATGCAAACAGGTATACGAACCTCTGTTTCAGAAATTCATAATAGAAGAAAATATGGCTCCTGAGAAAATCTGTAGGAATGGATACAAAGTTTGTTGGTTGCCTTTTGAATTTCTACGAATTGATGGATAGGTAGATAAAGGTACACTGGTAGCTGATCTGCTGATATTCCAAATGAAAGAAACATGATATTTTTTTTCTTGGTCATGGGGCTTGAACTCTGGGCCTGGGCTCTGTCCCTGAGCTCTTCAGCTCTACTCCCTGAGCCACTTTCTAAACATGATTTTTAATATAGAATGGACAGCCTGTTCTATATGATGGTAGTCTACTCTATTCTATGAATAGTGAGAATAAAGTTGAGAACTTCTTGTGTGGAGTGTTTAACAGCTACAGGTAAAAAGTGAGACTAGAAGCCATCTGGTGGTGGCTCAGTTATAATACTAGCTTCTTAGGAGATTGCAATCTGAAGGTTGGGATTCAAAGCCAGCCTAGGCAGGAACTTCCATGAGTCTCTCACCTTCAATAGCCACCAAAAAGCCAAAGTAGAGCTGTGGCTCAAGTGATAGAAAGCCAGCCTTGAGCGAAAAAGTTAAGGGGCAATGCCCAGGCCCTGAGTTCAAGCCCTAGTATGAGCATACACAGAAAGTAGATACTTCTTAAGGTATCCTCTATACTTATGAAATGACTATTTACAAAGTGGGAGTAAATGCCAACAAGCGCAAGTACCCCTTCATTCCCAAGTGAGAGCAGTACAGATCCTGGTGATGGATTGAGGACGCCCCAGTATGGTGATGGACGTAAATGTTCATGCTTGCTTTGAGATAGAGCACTCTTCCCCCTGGTGTCAGAGCCTTTGTGTTCCTTTGCTAGTCCAGTTGACTTGAGCATATAAAACTCCATGTCTTGCTGTATACATTTTCAATGATACAGAGAACAGAAACAGTTTTACCTTAAGAAACTTGAATAAGCAACTTGAGATGGTGAATGTTATGGAAATGAAAATGGCAGATATTCTCCACTTCCTGTGACACAGATCAGGGCACAGTGATGAGGGTGCCCCCACGAATATCCCCAGTAAGTCTTTCTCAGGCCTACTGAATCCAAAAGGCTGGACATGACATGCTCAGTGACTTTTCTGCTGAGAGTGGACAAGGACAAGTTGCCTTTTGAAGGGGTGTTCTTGTTTCTTCTCTTTTGTCTGCCTTGTTTACAAATGAAGAAGCTAATTCTTCCAATTCTTGCTCTGTGATGCTTGGCTTGGAACTTGAGGCCTTTTCCTTGCTTCATTTAAGCCACTCCTCCAGTTCCTTTTTTTTTTTTTTGGCTTTTGAGTTATCTTTGGATAGTCTTTTGGGCTGGCCAGCCCTCCCCTTCCTCTATCTCTTCCACCTTTCTCCCCTTTCCTCTGCCCTTTTCACTCTTCTTCCCCTTTAACTCCTCCTCCCCTCCCTCCCCTGCTTTTCATTTGATCAGGTGGTCTCAAGACTGTGCTCCTCCCTACCTCTGTTCCCCAGTATCTGGGAAACAGAAGTGTGCCACAATGTCCGGCTTCCTTCCCTTTCTCACTGTAGTAATTCCGTTGGTAATTATGTAAAAGGATACCAATTCTACATGGAGTTTCAATTCACTGTAGCTTATTCGATGTGTGGGAGCAAGCATTCTTTCAAGGCCACAGTCTGCTCTGCTTCTGATTGCTTTGTAAGGGTGTAAAATCAACTCTGTGACATGACCCACATGGAAGCCATCCAAGACCTATCATGAAAAACTGTTTGGGTGCCCTCCTTACCACGTTAGAGACTCTCTGGGGTGGTTTGGTGGAAGTGGAGAATGTGAAAACTGTTTATGGATGACTGAGCTGCAGGCTGAAACCTGAAACCCAGGATATGACTGGCTACACCTAGAAGCATTGCTACCTAACCTGGCTTGCCAAGATGGGTGAAGTTTGGTGGGGTGGTTTAAAGTGCCATGGAATTTCACAATGCCCCCATCCCTCCCCAATTTGTGTTAACAATGGTGATTCTTACGTGGAGATAGGAGGAACTGAGCTAAATAGGAGTTCACTGCTCCACCAGTTTCTTCCCAATTGAATTGCGAGCTATCCCTTGTCTTCTTTGGTGATGGACAAAATCAGTAGAGAAAGCAAATAGTTTCTCCAACCCATCAGCTCTAAGATACCTGAAATGCAGTCAATGTTGCACTTGTGTATAGTAGATAGAGCCACAGCCATGAACTTTGGGCTAGTATTCCAACAGCTAGAATAAGTGGAATTAATACTGTCATTCAACTTACTGTGGAACTTCTTCCCCTCAAAATTTGGAATTTCTATGAGTACAGGATAATTTGGAATTGCGATGACACTTCTGACGTCATTGCATC
The DNA here is from genome assembly GCF_023159225.1 of Perognathus longimembris pacificus. Taxonomy (NCBI): domain Eukaryota; kingdom Metazoa; phylum Chordata; class Mammalia; order Rodentia; family Heteromyidae; genus Perognathus; species Perognathus longimembris. The sequence goes on along the minus strand of NW_025959147.1, from coordinate 25,159 downwards.
CAGAGACGTCACTGCCTCTTCAGTTGAAGGCCTTATTCTCTTCATGAATGGTAGTTGAAATGTATTCATTTCCCTTCCTAATGTGTTCCTTACATTGATCACTAGATTCATGCAGTTTTTGTTATAAGGGCATACTTATAGGCTTTGACACCTAAAATGTAAAAAAAAAATTATAATTTCAATTTATAGGCGTTCTGTTCTTCATTATGGACATGAAGCTTTAATTCTTGTATTTAAAATATATTCACACGTTATAAAATACAATGATCATATTTACTCTAATTGAGTAAATTGTATCAAGCTCTAGCTTGTACATTATGGTATAACTGGGAGTCAGAATATATGTCTAGATAGTCTTCTTTGTTATCGGTTCCTCTCGCCTCTTCTCCCACTTTTCTCACCTCTTTTCCTCCTCTTCCTTCTCCCTTTTCTTCCCAAAGAGCTCAGTGTTCCTCACTGAACGTGAGGAACCTATTCCTTAATCTGTTCGCACTAGGAAGTTGGGGAAATGCACAATGTAACCCACTGTGATATCATACATCACAAACATCAACATCTCTCACCCCATCCGTCTGCCTTAAAGTCTGAGATTTTTTTAAGCCTTTAAGTCATCCCAGTTTTTGACATGTTTCTGTGCATTTTTTCATTTTTCTTTGTGCTTTTATACTTTTTGTTGCCAGCACCAGGGCTTGTACCCAGGTCCTGAGTGCTATCCCTTAGCCTTTGCACTCAAGGATAGTGGTCTACCACTTGAACCACAGCTCTGTTTCCTGATTTTTTGGTGATTAATTGTAGATAAGAGACTTTCTGGTGCATGCTTTCTTTGAACCTTGATTCTCAGAAATCATTCTCTTGAGGATTACAGACATGAGCCACTGGCACCTTGCTCCTTTGAGCTTTTATTCTTCACACATACGCACATAGAGTCTTGTCAACAAGTTGCTGCTGCCATTAACTTTTTAATATAGTTATTGTTAACACTAGAGTTTTGTTGAGCAGTTAATGTTTAGCTGGCCAAATAGTATCTGCAACATAACTTTCTCCCAAATTACAATGTCCCTTAGTATCTGAAGTGGGTTGGCTCTACAACCCATGTGGCTAATGAAGTTCTTTTGATATAAAACAGTATAATACTTGCATATAAACTACAAACATCCTTCATATACTTTGTCTTCTCTAGATTGCTTACAGTAAGTAATATAATTGAAATAATGTGTAGCTAGATTTTATACCATATTATAGGGCATTATGACAAGAAAACAGTGTGAATGTGTTTTAGTACAGATGCACTGCTTTTCCCTTAAAGATGTACAATGTGTAATTGGTTGAATTTGCATATGCAGAGTATTTATTTGTGCATTATTTATAGAAACTATGCTGTAAGAAAGTTGGTCTTTGGTAAAATGATGATGGTTCTATGTTGAAACTGAAATGGACACCATGAGGAGACTGTGAGTTTTGTGTCTGCATTTAAATGACAGGCAAGATCTTGAGAAATTACTAATATTGTAGCCAATATTGACTGAGAAATCCAATGCATTTCACAGAGAGAGTGTAAATCTGGCCACATTGTAACGAGTACAACAGAAGGAAAATTGAAAGACTAACTTGTTCCCATTGAAATGAATGTCCACTGTCATCAGGTGTTTGAGCAGGGAGTTGTGGATAGCTCTTTGGCCAAGCAAAGCACATTTTATACGTGTCTGGTAGGACATGCAATAGAATGACACAGCAGCTCTACAAGCTATTGAGCTTTGGTGAGTGATTGTTTTCCCTTCCATATATCGTTTCAAACTATGGGCTTCAAGGAAGTCTGCAACATAAAAATGACTTTTTGTTTTGACAGACCTGGGGCTTGAACTCAGGGCCTGGGCACTGAGCTTTTGCTCAAGGCTGGCACTCAGCTCTACTCTGAACTATCTGTTGGTTGGAGCTAAGTGTCTTGTGGACTTTTCCTGCCCAGGCTTGCTTTGAACTGTGATCCTCAGATCTCATTTCTGAGTAGCTAGGATTGTAGGCATAGGCCACCAGTACCTGACTTCCTGACTTTTTCTCCTCTGTCCTTTGTCCTCCTCCTCAGGCCCCCTTCCTTCCTTCCTCCTCCTTTTTTTCATCTTTCTTCTTTTTTCCCCTTTTCTTCATTGCTTTGCTTTCTGAGAGAAGTCAATGATCAGCCAACCATGAAATGGGAAAGTGGACCAAATAAGGCTGGATAATTTATTTGAGCCAAACAGAGGTATTATAATCTATTAAAAATATTTAGCCAAACACACTGTATCTGTGACTTTATCTCCTAACCCTGCAGACTGTCTGGTAGTTGCCCAGGACCTGAGGCAGGAAGGCGGACCCGTGTGCCTGAACTTTCCAGTCATGTCTTTGCAACTGGTAGTTTTTAATAAAAGAAAAACTCTAACATTGTGAAATTACATCAGTGAAGAAACCATAGCTTTTTATGTTCTTGTATATGCTTTTCTTCTGTGCAACGTTATTCAATGCCCTAAATTTCAGCTAATTTTGAAATATTTTCTTGAATATTGAGATTAGTCTGGAAATCAGGCTAGGAATAAATGAAGTGCTGGTGTGGTAATAAAATTTATGTTACCATTTTATGAATATGAAAATGTCTAATTTTTATAACACAAGGTATCTTTGATTAAGAAGTCTAGGACATTTTATTCTTTTACACCTTTTTTTTAAAGCAGGAAAACCTTTGCTTCTACCATCAGTCTTGAAGCAGAAATCCCAGAAAAGAGAATTTTATAATCAGTCACAAAGAATTCCTACATGCTTCATGTATCCCTTCCTCATCATTTCCCATTTCTTAGGAGTCTCCACATTGTTTAATTGTAATCATGTGCAACTAGCATTTTAAAGCTTCACACTGCTTTCACATTTATGGGATATGATGAGAAGATTAAGAATGGTTGAAACTTAAGAATAAATACAGGAAACTTAAGAGTAGATGTAGAAATGCGACTCCACCAGGCTTTCATGGAGCACACATTACCTCAGTGGGCTTCATGTTGTGGCCATCCATATATAGAAGAACAAACTAGAAGGTGCACTCTCCCAAACAACCCTCATTCTAGTCAGGCCCCTCTCCTGTACTCTGCTTTGCAATTCTGTAGCAGGAATCTAAACTCTGGTTTCCTTCCATTGCATTGGTGTTGTTTGACCTGACTTTCCCTCAGCTTGGAACTTACGCATATGGGACTCAGGTGGCAGGGCCCTGCCTTTCCAGGGCCTGCACTTAGTATTCAATCTATTGTGGAGCAGAGGGATGTTCATGACCCATAGCAAAACTCCTCCCACGTCCCATAAAGTGACATGTTGTTTCTATTAAGGGATCATTTTCTTAAGTGAAATCATGACCAGTTATGATGGCATGGAAGTATACAGAGGCCAAGTGATATGTGTTACTTTAATTACCGAAGAAGTATCTATTACGATTCCATAATGGTTCAAAGAAGAATTTTAAGACTGAAACATTGGTTTTTTTGTTTGTTTAGTTCAGAAGTAATTGAAATGGAATATGTAAATAGAGTCAAAGTGGACTTTTCCAAGTGAGAAAGAGAAGTCAATTGCACTTCGAAAGAAACTATATGACTATAGCAAGAAAGACATCGCCAATTAACAAATATTTATTTTCCTTTGCTATTCTCTGCTATTTATCCTGTTACATAGTAGTGGAATGAATTAGGAAGAGAGTGATGTAGAGTGCATGGTTTTCCATTGCAACACAAACTCTATCTATCTATCTATCTATCTATCTATCTATCTATCTATCTATCTACCTACCTACCTACCTACCTATATTTTTGCTGTTCCCGGGGTTTGAACTCAGGCTTGGACACAGTTCCTGAGCTTTTCTTGCTTAAGGTTAGCACTCTGTCACTTGAGCAATAGCTCCACTTCCAGCTTTTTGGTGGTTAATTGAAGAGAAGAGTCTCACAGATTTTTCCTGCCCAGGCTGGCTTAGAACCTCGATCCTCAGATCTCAGCCTCCTGAATAGCTAGGATTACTGGCTACAGCCACTGGCTTCCAGCTTACTTTCCCTATAGTCTTAAACTATGTAGGAATCAACTCTTTGGTAAGCTTTTTTTCATTTTTATGTTTATATTAGTAATGATTATTTTGTCTCCATTTTCCTATCTTATGATTATTTAATTAGAAGGCAATTGTTTATTTTTTATTTGATTAGTTATTTAAAAGACAGGTCTTTGGGGCTTTATATCATAGGATCCAAAGGTAGCACTAATGTCTGTGAACCTTAAAATTATACTATCCCTTTTTTGATGAACAAAGCTCATTAGAAACTGGAGCCTGTGGCTCAGGCCTGTAATCCCAGATCCTCATGAGATTGGAGGATTGTGCTTTGAAACCCGCCCTGGGCAGGGAAATCCATGACATCCATCCTCCATGAACCACCAAAGTACCAGAAATGGTGCTATTTCTCAAGGGGTAGCATGCCAGCATGGAGTGACAAAGCTAAGGGACATAGCCCAGTCTCTGAGTTCAATTTTCAGTGCTGGCTCAAAAACCAAAACCCCACCAAAACACAAATGACCTGAAAGACTCTAGTCCCTGTGCGTAGGAACTAATAATTTCTCCTACTACTGTGAAGGGAAGAGCTTCTGAGTTCTTACAAAAACTATCTTTAAGTATTTGTGCAAAGGAGTTGCCATTTGACAAAGCAGTTTATGAATATGGCAGATCTTAACCCACCTCACCCCTTTCAACATTCTTGCCCCTCCTTCCTCTGCCCACCCTTTCCATTTTCTTACTTTTGTAGTATGTACAATGAATTCTTGACTACATTCCCCCCCTTCCCCTTCATTTGTCTCCCGCTCTCCCCTTGCCCCCACTTGATGAGCTGCTGTTTTTCACCCTTATGCTTTGGGAAGTAATCATAAGCACCACCCCCCTACCCCAGTTCTTCCTCAGAACTTTCTAGATTCCTAAGAGTGGTCATTGTAAATGTATAACACAAGAATAAATAGAATAGCAAGATATGAGAGGGTTGAAGACATGCTTTAATCATTAGACTTTGTGATTCGAATAAACAACTGTGGTTGAATAAAGACACTGCACATTCCTGTTGGATATTTCTCATAGAGTGAACACAGTGCTGTCCCAACTCTTTTACTCTATTTCAGTTTTTGGCTCATCACTGGTATTTGTTTCATTATCTAACAAAAATATCGCGTGTCTCTTGTTTGCAAAGGCTGCAGAGGAGGGAATGCTTATTCTATGTGTAGAGAGAGAAGGAAGGCTGGAGAGATGTTTGTGCTTGTGCAGAAGCCATTTTTTTTAATAAACGCAGGATAGGTTGTCCACCTCCCAAATTTTGCACTACTCTTTTCGCTGTCCTAGCTTTGACTTATTTTGTTGTATGTTCTCGTTTGGTTATTTCCTTGAACATCCCATCTAATTTCCATCTTATTCATTTTTGTGTTGCAGCTTCTGACAACTGTCTTAAGTCCACACTTCTCTAGATTTTTATACCTAGCAGCCATTTGGCTTCTACTTTTCCTGGTCTCTCTCTTCCTCTCTCACTACCTGTGCCTAATGTTGAGGTTATAGTATCCAAAATAGCTCAGGCCTCAGCCACCTTGGTGTGTTCATGCTATCTGTCCCTTCCTGCCTCAGTGTCTGTACCTTTTGGCTGGTTTCACTCAGATTATGGCCAGAGAATGGCTGAAGTAAATAACAGGAAGGAAGAAAGGAAATGTATGGTGATTAGCAGTTCTTTGAGGGAAATGTTTACCTTTATTCACAAACAGTGTATGTGTTGGTAGTTTTCCTATTGCCAGAGAAAGAGAGTGTTGATTCTAAATGTTAGTTTTTAACATGAGAATCTTAAGCATTATATGTCATAACTCTAAAAAATGTTAGGTGTTTCAGAATCTTTCAAAAATATTTATTGTCTTTTTTCTCCTTTATTGTCAAAGTGAAGTACAGAGGGGTTACAATTTCATATATAATGCAGTGAGTACATTTCTTGTCCAACATGTTAACTCCTCCTCCCCTCCACATGCCTACCTCTTCCCTCCTGCTTCCCCTTCCACCCACGAGTTGTATGGTTGGTTTACACCAAATGGTTTTGTGAGTATTGTGTTTGGAGTTGTTTGTATTTTTATCCTTTGTCTATTGATTTTGATATTTACTTTCTCTTCCCTAGCTCTAATACACGTATATACAGTATCCAGGGTACTCAGATGAGATACAGTGATAGTGGGGGTAAAACCACAGGAAGGGAATACGAGAGAAAATAAAAAGGGTACGGATTCATATCGCATGTTGAAAATAATTACAATAATGATATACCACTTGTTTCCATAACATGGAGCTCATTTCACTTAGCATCATCTTAAGTGTCCATAAGGGCATAGCTATTGGGCTATTATGACTTCGGCTTTGACTAGCCTAAACATGTACTAATTATTCCAAAAAAAATTTACTAAGTGAAGTGAACCAGACCTAAAGAAACATAGACTGTATTGTTTTCCTCATAGGAAAAACATTTTTTTTCTTATTTATTGTCAAAGTGATGTACAGAGAGGTTACAGTTGCATATGTTAGGCATTGGATACATTTCTTATACTGTTTGTTACCTCCTCCCTCATTTACCCTCCCCTCCCCCTGCCCCTCTCCCCCCAGAGTTGTTCACTTGGCTTACACCAAACAGTTTTGAAAGCATTGCCTTTGTAGCCGTTTGTCTTTTTATCCTGTGTCTCTCGGTTTTGGTATTCCCTTTCACTTTCCTAATTCTAATACCAGTATATACAGTTTCCAAAGTACTCAAATAAGATAAACTGATAGTGCAGGTACAACCGCAGGAAGGGGATACAAGAGCATCATCAACAGTAGACGCTATAGTTACACATGGCATGTTGAAAGTAATTACAGCAGTGATATAACAGTTGTTTCCATAAAATGGAGGTTGTTTCACTTAGCCTCATCTTATGTGTTCATAACAGTATTGCTATTGGGCTCTTGTGATCCTCTGCTGTGACTAGCCTAAACCTGTGCTAACTATTCCCTATGAGGGAGAGCATAGAATCCATGTTTCTTTGGGTCTGGCTCACTTCACTTAGGATAATTTTTTCCAAGTCCTTTCATTTCCTTACAAATGCGGCAATGTCATTCTTTGAGACAGAGGTATGAATTTCCATTGTGTATATGTACCACATTTTCCTGATCCATTCATCTACTGAGCGTTACTGGGTGGGATCCATATTTTAGCTATGCCAAATTGTGCTGTGATGAATATTGTTGTGCTGGTGGCTTTTGTGTGTTCTTCTCTGTGGTCTTTGGGTAGATGCCAAATGTGGGGCTGCTGGATCATAAGGGTGCTCTATGTTTACCTTCTGAGAAATCTCCATACCACTTTCCAGAGTGGCTGAACAAGTTTACATTCCCACCAACCATGAACGATGAAGTAGGGTTCCCTTTTTGTCCACATCCCCTCCAACATTTATTATTGTTAGTTTTCTTGATATAGGTCATTCTTACTGGGGTGAGATGGAATCTCAATGTTGTTTTGATTTGCATTTCTTTTATGGCCAGAGATGTAGAGCACTTTTTCATATGACTCTTGGCCATTCTCATTTCCTCATCAGACAAGTCTCTTTGTAAGTCTTTAGCCCACTTGTTGAGGGGGCTGTTGGTTCTTTGCGGTTTTGTTTTGGAGGAATTTAATTTAATTTAATTTAATTTTTTGTAGTTCTGCATATATTTTACATATGAGGTCTTTGTGCATTGTATGGCTGATAAAGATCTTTTCCCAATCTGTAGGCTTTCCATTCATCTTGTGAGCTATGTCCTTTGCCCTGCAGAAGCTCAGCAATTTGATGCAATCCAATTTGCTGGTCCTCTTTTTGATTTGTAGCATTTATGGCTCTTTGTTAAGGAAGGTCTGTCCTGTGCCAAGGAGCCCAAGTGTTTCTCCTACTTCTTTTAGTGCTTTCAAGGTATCTGTTATAATTTCAAGATCTTTGATCCATGTGGAATTGATTTTGGTGCAGGATGATATATAAGGATCTAATTTTGCACAGGGAAGGGGGATGGGGAATGATGGAGGTAACAGTACAAGGGGGCAGGAGGAGGAGGATGGGGAGGGTGCACTGATGGAGGTAACAAACAGTACAAGACATGTACTCAAGGCCTAACGTATGAAACTGTAATCACTCTTTTCATCACTTTGACAGTCAATAAGGGAAGGTCTTTAAGTGCTTCCAGCCTCAGTTACCTTCTCCATCAAAAATAGAAAGAGAAGCACCTCTTGATGATTAGCAATACTGCATGGAAGCTCTCTAGAACTAAAACAGCATCTAAGGAATGTAATCTAAAAATCACTGCCATAGAATGATGCTAGTTAAGAGGTATGTTATTATGGTCCTCAGAGTCAAAGTTTTAATGAAAGAATTGTATGCTACAGGTTTTCCAGTGCCCAGCCCATGATAGTCTTAATAAATATTGAAGAACTGAGTGAGTTAGTAAAATTGTGTGCAAAGAATGCTTAGTTGAGCATCTCATTGGTGCCATATGGTATAAATATGAGTAGGATAACTGCAAAGAAGCTTCAGAGTGGAGAAGTATCCAAATGTCCTCAAATCCTCGAGTTGCCAGGAAAGAGATCTTTGCTCCATTCTCCAAAAAGTTCCAGCAGAGGGACTTGCCTCCCAAGGGTTTGGCTGAGGATAGACATGGGTTCAGGGCAAAGTGGTCATTTCCAGGAAGGTCCCACCCTGGTGCAAAATGGTCTCCTTGTAAGGGCAGAAGTCCTGTGGGGCCTCATTCATTGTTGAGGCTTAGTAAAACCTGGGCTGGCCTTGCCTGAGCAGGGAAAGCACGCCGTGTTTAGCATTTACTCTACTTTGCTCATTCATACTAGGGTATCATGATGAACACCTAGTCTTTTTCTGTTTCATTAATTATTGAATTAGGTTTGCGTGTATCTTTACATGTTTCATTTTAGAGTATGTTGTGCCTGTTGGGTGCTTAATTCAGGGCCTGGGAGTGGTCTGATTTTTTCTTTTTTAAATCAAGGCTAGTGCTCTACCACATGAGCCACAGCCCTACTTCCAGGCTTTTTCTTTTTGGCTGGTTACTTGGTGATAACAGGCTCACAGTCTTTAAGGCTAGTGCTGGCTTTAAACAGCATAGCTTTTTAGATGGTATTTAAGGTGATCATATTAATTGGTATGAGGGCATCTATGTACTTATGAAATCTAGTCCTAGATCATTAGGACAACATCCTCTGTTCACCATATCTTACCATCTTTAGTGGCAAGAACATCAAAGTCTCTGGGATATTTTTAGGATGTTGGAGGTTACACAGTAGAAGCCATAAGTTTAATATGGGCATTGTCTCTTCAGAAGAGCCTGTCTATCACATGTGAAGATTTCTAAACCTCCCATGCCTTTGCCACATCATGGCGATGAATCCTAATGTTGGTACTCTCAAGTTATTTCTAAGTTTTCAACATAGTTCTGCTGACAGTAAGAAACACAAATACTTCCTGTTCTTTAATGTATACACCACAGCAAAGAAATGCAGGCAAAGGTAGGTCCCGGGACTCAAAGCCTATAATCCTAGCTGTTCAGGTGCCTGAGATCTGATGATTGCAGTTTGAAGCCAGTTTGGGCAGGAAAGTCAATGAGATTCTTATCTCCAATAAACTACTCAGAAAAATCTGGAAATGGCACTGTGGCTCATGTGGTAGAATGCCAGCCTTGAGCAAAAGTTGCTTGGGACAGTGCCCAGAGTTCAAGTCCCAGGACCAACAAACCAAAAATCCCATGCAACAGTAAGCATTTATTGCTTCAGGAAGAATTTATTGTAATAAACACGTATGAGGAAAATATCATTGTTGAAAAAGACTAAAGAGAAATCAGTGTCAATGTGTTTGAAGAAAATGGGGTCATTTGATGTTTAAATCTGACTTTGCCTTTGTTCAATGTTTTTATTGCATACAAGATTGCTAGTCTGATCCATTTGGAATTGATTTTGGTATAGGGTGATATATAAGGATCTAGTATTCGTCTGTTGCATGTGTTGAACCAGTTTTGCCAGCACCATTTGTTAAAGAGGTTATCTTTCTTCCAGACTATTTTTTAGCTCCTTTATCAAAGATAAGGTAGGCATAGATCTGTGGGTTCATTTCTGGATCTTCAATTCAGTTCCATTGGTCTTCAGGCCTGTTCCGGTGTCAACACCAGGCTGTTTTTACTACTATAGCTTTATAAGAGAGCTTGAAGTTGGGTATTGTAATTCCTCCAGCACTGTTCTTTCTTCTTAGGATTGTTTTTGCTATTCTGGGTCTTTTAATGTTGCATATGAATTTCTGGATTGCTTCCTCTCTTTCATTAAAAAATGGTGTTGGAGTATTAATGGGTATTGCATTGAATTTGTAAATAGCCTTTGGCAATATTGCCATTTTGACTATATTATTTCTCCCAATCAAGGAGCATGGGAGTTTTTTCCACTTCCTTAGTCCTGCCTTAATTTTGTTTTTCATGCTTTTAAATTCTCATCATAGAGGTCTTTCACTTCTTTGATTAAGGTTATTTCTAGGTATTTTAAGTTTTTTTGAGGATATTGCAAAGGGAGTTGCTTTCCTGATTTCAGTGTCGGTCTTCGGGTCATTAGCATATAAAAGGCTGTTGATTTTTGAGTGTTTATTTTATATCCTGCCACTTTGCCAAAGTGTTGGATCAGCTCTAGTAGCTAGGGAGTAGAGTCTATGGGGTTCTTTAGGTATAGGATCATGTAATCTTCAAAAAGAAAAAGTTTCACTTCATCTTTTCCTACTTGGAATCCCTTTATGTTCTCTTCTTGCCTAATTGCTCTGGCTAGGAATTCTAGTATTCTGTTGAAGAGGAGGGGGAGAGAGCAGACATACCTGTCTTGCTCCTGATTTCAAAGTGAATGGCTTTAGCTTTTCACCGTTTAGAAATATGCTTGCAGTTGGTTTGTCCTAAACTTCCTTTATTTTATTCAGGAATGTTCCCAGGAATCCCAGTTTTTCCAGGGCTATTATCATAAATGGGTGCTGGATTTTATCGAACGCCTTTTCCGCATCCAGAGATATAACCATGTGGTTCTTTACCTTGCTCCGGTTGATGTGGTGGATTACAATAATTGACTTGCGTATATTAAACCAACTTTGCATCCCTGGGATGAATCCAGTTTGGTCATGGTGTATGATTTTTTTGATGACTGTTGAATTCGATTGGCCAGAATTTTGTTGAGAATTTTTGTGTCTATGTTCATCAGGGAAATCGGTCTACAGTTCTCTTTTCGTGATGAGTCCCTGCCTGGTTTCGGGATGAGGGTTACGCTGGCTTCATAGAATATGTTTGGTAATGAACTTTCTCTTTCAATTTCATGGAAGAGTTTGAAAAATATTGGTGTGTGTTCTGTTTTGAAGGCCTCGTAGAATTCTGCTGTGAATCCATCTGCACCTAGACTTTTTTCGGATGGGAGACCACTTATTGCTGTTTCTATTTCAATGCTGGATATGAGTCTGTTTAGAAGGTTTAAATATTCATGATTAAGTTTGGGGATATCAATTTTTTCTAGAAAACCATCCATTTCTTCCAGGTTCTTGAATTTGTTGGCGTAAAGGTTTGCAAAATAGTCCCTTATTGTGTTCTGAATTTTGGATGTTTCTGTGGTGATGTTACCTGTTTCATCTCTGATCTTGTTTATTTGGGTGTGCTGCCTTCGTTTTTTGGTCAGGTTTGCTAGGGGTTTGTCTATCATGTTAATTTTTTTCAACGAACCAACTCTTTGTTTTGTTGATTGTTTCCATTTTTTTGTCTCTAGTTTATTTAACTCTGATTTGGTTTTAATTATTTCCTTCCATCTATTGACTTTGGGTTTGGCTTGTTGTTCTCTTTTGAGAAGATTAAGGTGCTTCCTTAAGTGGTTGAGTTGCTGTTTATCCACATTGTTGGTGTATGCACTCAGAGATATGAATTTTCGTCTGAGTACAGACTTTTCTGTGTCCCAAAGAAGCTGGTACATTGTGTACTTATGTTTGTTGAATTCTGTAAACTTTTGAATTTCTGTCCTTATTTCTTTAATGACCCACAGATGGTTCAGCAGTATGTTGCTTAGTCTTCATGGTTTGTAGGATTTTGTGTGGTGGCTATTTGAGTTCAGCTCTAGGTTTATTCCTTTGTGGTCTGAGAGAATGCAGGGAATGATTTTGATCCTTCGCAATTTGTGCAGATTTTCTTCGTGCCCTAAGATGTGATCTATTTTGGAAAATGTTCCATGTGCTGCCAAAAAGAATGTCTATTCTGGTATTGCTTGATGAATTATTCTGTAGATGTTGGTTATGTCTATTTCGTCTATGCACTTGTTTAGTTGTGTGGTTTCTTTGTTCCATTTTTGGCATGTTGATCTGCCCAGAGGTGACAGTGGAGTGTTAAAGTCTCCAATTATCAATGTATTTGGGTCTATGCGTGTTTTTAGAGTTAGTAGTGTATGTTTGTTGAAGTTGGGTGCTCCTGTATTTGATGTGTGGATATTTAGGATGGTTAAATACTCCTGTAGGAGTGAACCCTTTATTAGTATGTAGTAACCTTCTTTGTCTCTTCTTACCATTTTTAATTTATAGAATTTAATTTGTAGAATTGCAACTCTAGCCTTCTATTGGGGGGCATTTACTGGTAGATTTTATTCCATCCTTTCACTTTTAGATGTTTGCTTTTGCTGGATAGATGTGTCTCTTGGAGGCAACAGAAAGATGGATTTTGATTTTTGATCCAACTAATGAGCCTGCGGCTATGAATGAGAGTTTAGCTGTGTACAGTATTCTTGGTTGATAGTTTTTCTTATTTAGGGTTTGGTATACTTCATGCACGCTCTCCTTGCTTTCAAGGTTTCTGCTGAGAAGTCTGGGGTAATTCTGATTGGTTTTCCTTTATATGTGATTATTTTCTTCTCCATAACAGCTTTAAAGATTCTTTCCTTGGACTCTATTATCCTGTTTTGTTGACAATGTGTCGGTGGGATGTCCTCCTCTGGTCTGGTCGGTTTGGGGTTGTAAATGTTTCTTGTATCTGTATCAGCCTATCCTCCGGGATATTTGGGAAGTTCTCGGCTATATTCTGTTAAATAGTTTGCCCATTCCCCTAATTTTTTCTCCAGGTTTTCCTCAATACCTATTAGCCTTAAATTGGGCTTCCTGATTGGGTCTTGGGGCTCCTGGAGTAATCTGTTTTGGTATTGTTTTTTTGACATTTCTTCATAGAGTCTAGGGAATCTACAGCTCCTGAGATTCAATCCTCTGCTTCTTCTAGTTGGGAGTGTAGACTAGCTACTTGATTTCATATCTCTTTTCCTTCTGACTGGTCTTTCCTGATGATTTCCATGTCCTTGCTATAAGTATCTCTTACGTCCTGCATGGAATTCTTTTCTTCATTAATTTGGTTTTGAGTGCTGTCTCTCAATCTTTTAGCTGGGTAACTATCTTTTCGTTTGCCTCTTCAAGTTCATCTATCTTTCTCTATGTTGAGGCCATGAAATCGTCTATTACTTTATGGATTGATTGATGTCTATGGATGGATGGATTCTATGCTTCCTGCTTGTTTTGAGTGGGAAATTGGACTCCATTGTTTACCATCTTGAGTTTCTTCTGCCCTTTCGGAACGGGAATGCCAATCTACAAGCACCTTTGGCACCATTTAAGACACAAAGTAGACCTTACCAAGCAATGTCGTGTAAATCTTAGACGTTCACAATTATATACAGATACCTTGTATAACTGTATATAGAATTTGATTTGGTGTTCCTAAAGAATACATTTTCAACATAACAACCAATCCTGAGCCCTGTATTCAGTAGTTAATTCTTTACTGTTACAATCCTATGAGCAATTTTTGTTCTTATGCACTTTTTGAACTGGCTGGATTTCTCTATGAACCACTTTGATTCACTTGGGTTGAACAGGCATACCCTCTATCCAATAACTGGGGGTCAATGGAGTCTGGAGGTCCTGGAGGTAAATCTGGACAGTAGGTTAGAGGTAGTGAAGAGAATCGAGTAAAATGTAATTGGGGAGGGATGATTTTGGTTTAGTTTCAGTGGCATGGAAATGTGAAGAGTAGAATCGGTAGAAAGAACAAGGTTAAAATGAAGATCATGGAGAGTTAGCAGAAAAGTGTCAAGGTGGTAGTCACAAGAAACGAATTAAAAAGAAAGAGAATGTGAATTGAGAATAAATAAAAAATACTGGAAGACAAATGCACAAAACACAGAAAAATTAACAATCCCCCCCAGAAAAAGAAAATAAAAAAATGATAAAACGAACAAAAATGGAAAACAAAACATCAACGACATTTCAGAGATGAAAGATAGAAAAAAAAAGTTTAAAAAAATGTTTAAACCAATGGAGTCTTCCTTGTTTGGGTGGGCTTTCTCCAGTCTCGGGTTTCCTTGCATTGGTGTGTAGTCTATTTTGATGCTTGTGTGGTTTGACCTGCTTTCAGTTTTCAGGGGGTGGATCAGCTCTGACCCTCCTCCCCTGTCAGTGAAATCCTGAGGCTCTGTGATTCACACAGCTTGCACATAGGACTTGGGTGTCCTCTGTAAATGGGGGGCGTGAACAGTCTTGGGAGCCCTGGCTCCTCCCATCTGCTGTGAGACTGGTGCTTTTATCGCCTGGCTTTGAAGAGCCTGTGTACTCAGCAGGGCGGGTTGGCTCTGGACTGGTTTACCTGTCTGAGAGCCGCTTGCCTTTGGGTGGTTCCTCCCTCATGGGCATGACAGCCTCCTGAACAGAGCTGGCTATGGAATTCAACTCCATTTTGGTCTGGGAATTAGGCTTCCTCTGTGATGGGGCCATTTATCTGTCTCGGGAACTGTTTGTTCTCCCATCTGGTTGTTCCTTGCTGCTAGTACCTGCTCTCCACTTTCCGTTTTAATTTAGAAATTCAGGCGGGCAGGGCGGGCACCTCTGGCTGAGTTCACCTGAGTGTGTGAACTGTGGCCCGGATGAGCTTCCTGCCTGGGCAGGGGTTGTGCTGCTGGGTGGAGCTGGCTCTCATTGGTCGGTCCCTCTTGCCCTTTTCAAAGCTGGCCCCTTTGTCCTGGCTTTCCCCAGGCCGGGTTTAATTCCAGTCTGGTCTGACCCTATGCCAGTGTCAGAGATGGCGCTGTGCTCTGGCAGTGGGGGAAGGCTACCTCCCAAAAGTTTCTCTGTGGGCACGAGTGAGAATATCTTTTGTAGGGTACTCATGTTTGTTTGCATTTTTGGCCTGTCCATGCTCAGCCTGCGATCCACGTCTGTCTGCCACCATCTGGAGGATTTCTTCTTGGTCACCTCTGTGTGCTTTAGGTGCACGAACTGTGGGATACTGTGCCAGCACCAGCAATGGCTTGGCAGAGGGATGGGGCCCAGAACTCAAATCTGTGTTTTCAGGCCAGCAAAGTCGATTTTTCCTTCCTGGACAGAATCCCTGTACTGTGATAACTTACTTGGGCTGTCTTTCTAGGAGTAAAAATTTCTGGAGTGTTTAGACTGGGGTGTTGGAGAGAGCTGAGCTAGGGCTCTGCTGCTCCTCCACTCATGGAAAATATTTTTAAATTGCTGTGTGCTGGTGATTAATGCCTAGCTATTTAGAAGACTCAAAGTGCGGATTGCAGTTGGAAGCTAGCCTGGGGAGGAAATTGACTGAGATTCTGGACTCCATATGACCACCAAAAGAAAACAAAAACCCAAACAAAAAAAAAAACAGCAGAAAGTGCAGCTGTGGTAGAGTGCTAGCCTTCAGCTCTAAAAATCAGGATCAGTGGCCAGACCAGAACTGGGACCAGTAACCCAGAGACCTAGTGAAATGTTCATTGTGACTAAGCCTGCCTTATTATTTAGAGCTAGATATGGGCTGTTAAGGTCTTGGGAAGAACTAACTGGGTATCAAACTAATTAAAGTCTCCAAAAATAACTAAAAGTGTATTAAAATGTAGTCTATAATCAGTTGTGCCCAATATTAATGAATTTAACCCTATATTATGATGGGTATTTGAGTTCATAGTTTCCAGTTGGTTTACTCTTTGCAGCTTCTAAAGTAGCAGCCCCCCCTTTTTTGTTTGAAAAATTAGTAATTGATTTTCTTTTTCTTATGTAATTTGGAAATTCTCTGCTGAGAATTATGATACCATGTAGAAAGCTGTTGACACACCAGTTAGGTGGTTTTCCTGAAGCTAAATGATGCCTGTCAGTTGTTAGGTCAACTGTAAGATTTTGATCCTCTCTGCAGGTGAGCTTTTCCTGGCCATTATTTTTAAGGACCCTCACCAGTGCTCATAAAGATGGGTTTAGGTACTGCAGCCATGTTTACTAGTAAATACTTTGGGAGTTGGCTAAGCTCTCCTAGGGCTGCAAAAATCAGTTGGGTCTAAAAGAAACAGTGGTGTCAAGACTCTGGCTAATTCTTCCCTTTACGTGGCTGTCCATGTGTCCTGTTGGATGTGTAACAACATCCTGTGCTTTGACCTAGGAGCCGGTTGTATCCGTAATTCTACAAACAAACATGTTTCCAGATGCTTTCAAATAATGTCCCAAATGAGAACTGTTGTTTGAAGCATACCCTGTGAGTAAAGATGATGGGTATCAGTGTGGGTTTCTTTAGGAGTAAAGGAAGCAGAGGGTGATTATGACAAACAGGATCTGGGTCTCCCTTTAGTTGGAGGCATTCACTATGGTATTGTGGTGGTGGAAGCAACAGTAGAAGACAAATTCTCTTCCCTCCACCTTGTGATTGCTTCTACTGCCATATGACAGGGTTGGGCTCAAGATCCACCTGTTAGTATTCCTACACAGTACGTGTGCATGGCCATGAACACATTGGAGTCACAAGGCTGCACAATCCCCATGTCTTTCTGCAGAGAAGTCCAGTGTTGCATAGTGGGCTGGGTATAATTTGTCAGTGCACACTGAGGTATATCATGTGTACTCATGGAGGCACAGTATCTTGCTGTGGAAGTGAACCCTGGGTTAATGAGCAGGAAGGTCCCCCTGGACAGTTCACAGAGGCTGCCGTGTCGGGTTTACTATTTGCAGAGATCACCTGGGTTCCTGGTTCTATTCCACACAGCTTTAAGCTATCTATTGGGTATTTCAAAATAAATATGACTCTGTGTGTGTGTTTGTGTGTGTGTGTGTGTACGTGTGTGTATGACATAGAGAGAGTATCCATATACATATGTGCACTAATACTTGAGCTCAGGGCATCTTTCTTTAATTTATGTTTATTTTCAAGTTGGTGTACAGAGGGGTTACATTTTCATACCTAAAGTAATGAGTACATTTCTTATCAAACTTGCTACCTCATCCCTCATTTTTCTTCCAGATTTTTCCCTCCCTCCATTTTTACAGTTAGTTTACAACATATCTTGTAGTTTTTACTTTTGCATTCGTTCTCGTTTTACCATTTGCCTCAATATTTTGATGTTCCCATCCCTTCCCTAATTCACACACACACACACACACACACATACACACACACTCACACACACACACACACACACACACACACACACACACACATAAACACATATATTTATCCAGGGTATCAAAATCAAAAACAGTGACAAGGCCAAACCATAGCGAAGATAAGCAAAAGGAAAAAGGAATGATTTCATGTAGCATGTTAAAAATAACAACAATGATAACACATTTGTTTCCATATGTCTTAGAGTTTGTTTCACTTCACATCATTTTATGTGATCATAGGTACATATCTACTGAGATATGGTGTTTCATAATGGCTTTCAAGGCCCACTGGCACTCTGCTAACATGGACACATAGCCTGCCTTCCAGTCCGGCCCCGCCTATTGTGCCACCTGTGCTGCCCTCGAAAGTTCTCAGTGTTGTGTGTGTAGTCAGAGGCTACCTACAATTTTTTCACATTGCATTCTTGAATTCCTCCAATGAGATTTTGCTTAAATAGTCATGCAGTGTAGGGTTTATTGAAATATATAGTCTTCAGTCTTTGGACATATTTGATGGAGTTCATTTTTTTGTTAGGTTAAACACTTGTTTTCAGGTAGTATCCATCATTTGATTCTGGACATCATCACCATCCGCTGTCATTAAAAAGCTGAAATACTCTTTTTTATGACAGTTCTTCAGATGTGTGAAATCGCAGATTGCATTTCACACTATTTCAGAATAAATGTTTTTATTTTTAGGATTAATTCCCTTAGATTATTAGGCAGTTTGAATTTGTTTTTTCTTAGAGTGCTTGCTTGCAATACCAGATCTGAATAAAGCTGCAGTTTGTTCAGAGAAGAAAACTTCAGTTCTGTATATCATACTGTCTGCTAAGGAACCTCTAATCGCAGTCATATTCTTTCTGGAGTTGTACTTCTGTCCACAGACATAGAGCTTCATGCTTATTTAAACTTCTAATTATTTTCATATATGCCACTAAGTCCTGCCTTGTCTACTCATTATTGTACAAGTTTTAAAGGGAAGGAGCACACTGAAACATTTTCTATAATTTAATTGGAGAGAAGAGTCTCATAGACTCCTCTGCCTGGGCTGGCTTCCAACTGTGAACTGTGATCTCAACCTCCTTAGTAGCTACGATATTGGCATGAGCCACTGGTGCCAGGCAACTTGTCACATTGTTTTTCCCACCAAATGTCCATCCAGTTTGTAGAAAATCCAACTTTGGCTTTGTCAGGATTGATTGCAATCATGATCATTTCAGTGATATTCAACTCTGGGCTTCATCTTCTGCTTTTGTTGCTCTCAATCTGTTTATGAGGGCCTTTAGAAGTGTCTTCTTAGCCACGAAGCTTGCATGAAGCATCTTTTCTGAATAGCCATACTTTTAACTATGGTCCTCCAGAGAATGCTCCCTTTTCATGTTAGCAAATGGTACAAGGAAGAAGGTTTTCAAGCTTCAATAAATTACATGCGCATGGAATCAAACAGATGTAAGCACGTTTACTTACTGGAAAATTTGTGAATGGTGAGTCACAATTCACAACAGCAGTGTACCATTTAGCAAACTCAAGAGGTTTAGAAAATTAAAATGTATTCTTTTGGAGCAGAATATACGTATATATCAGTTCATCAGAATAATATTTTTCCTCTTAAATAATATGGTTAAGAGCAAGTAGTTCTAAGGACTGATGTTTTTGATCATGGAAATAAGGAGGAGACATAATTTACAAGTTTGCAGAAAGTTAGTTGACATTGTCTAGGGTTGGTAAAGTGAAATTAACTTGAAGCGTGCTTGCCTAGCATGCATGAAGCCCTGGGTTCAATGCCCCAGAACGACAGAAACAGAGAAGGACAGAAGTGGCGCTATGGCTCAAGCGGCAGATTGATAGCTTGAGCAAACATAAGCCAGGGACAGTGCTCAGGCCCTGACTCCCAAGCCCAGGACTGACAAAACAAAAACAGACCCAATAAAAAGAACCTTCAAAATGGGAACCAGAGGCTGGACAAATCCAGCCCCTGCCTCATGAGACTTCTTCCAGGCTTCATTCAAGGACTGCCATCTAACACCAAGGGACCCTGCTGCTCGCCGTCTTCAGGAGGGGCCACATTTCTGCCTTTTACCCCTAATGTCGACGCCCTTTACCAGCAGGAAGCAGCCAGAGAGTCTTCGTCCTTTTCCATAGCTATTAAAAGGCTGGAAGATTAGGTCCCTCCTGGAGGGCTCCAAGCAGATGCCCCCCACCTCATTAAGTCTCCACACAGTTACTGGGTAACCAGCAAGCCTAGAGGCAGGTACCTTCCCCTTCCCTAAGGTCACATCCTAATCCATCTGCCCCAATCCCCTGCCCTAGATTAGGCAGGGCTGGTTGAGGGTCAACTGGTCTCTCCCTTTTCTCCCTTCTCTCCGGCCATGGATCATCACCACCACAGGGCAGCAGTTCGGTAATAAACTTTCCTCTCCTGCTTTAAAATAAATGTAAAAAAGGGAAACAGAGCTGTGGCTCAAGTGATATAGCATTGGCCTGAAGCTGACAAAGCTTAGGACAGTGGTCTTGTTGAGTTCAAGCATAGCACCCCCTCCCCACCCGAATGCTTCTAATTATGAAGATACGTATATATATATATATTTTTTTCTTTATTGAGAGTTAGTACCTACATAAATTTGACAATATACATTTTAAACTTCCCAGTGATAAACATCCTCATTCTAGTGGGGAGGGGAGAAGATGGGGAGGGGGAATGAGGGAGGTAACAGTGCAAGGTGAGGGGGAGGGGGGAATAATGGATGTAACAGTACAAGGGGTAGTGGGAGGTGGAGGGGGAGGGGAATGATGGAGGGAACAACAGTAGAAGTGGGAGGGGAGGGGGGGAGGGCAGGGTAAGCTGAATGATGGAGGTAACAGTTCAAAGGGGAGGGGTAGGGGGAATGATGGAGGGAACAAAGAGTACAATGGGGAGGGGAGGGGTATGATGTAGGTAAAATACAGTACAAGGGGGGAAGGGGAGGGGGCAGGGCAAGGTGGGAAAGATGGAAGTATGAAACAGTCCAAGTGGAGAGGGGGAGGGGATGGGGGAATGATAGAGTTAACAACAGTAGCAGGGGGGGAATGGAGAGGGAGGGGAGGGGAATGATGGAGGTAACAGTACAAGGGGAGCTGGAAGAGGAGGGGGGAATGATGGACATAACAAACAGTACAAGTGGGGACAGGAGGAGGGAATTATGGAGGTAACAACAGTACAAGGGGAGAGGTGGTGGGGGAGGGGAGAATGATGGAGGTAACAAACAGTACAGGGGGAGGGGCAATAATGGAGATAAGAAAAAGCACGAGGGGGGGAGGGGAAGTGGGAGGGGGAATGATGGAGGTAACAAGCAGTACAAGGGGGGAGAGGGAGTGGAAAGGAGGAGGAGGGGGGAATGATGGAGGTAAAAAACAGTACAAGGGGGGAAGGGGAGTGGGGAGGGGAGGAGGAGGGGGGAATGATGGAGGTAAAAAACAGTACAAGAGGGGAAGGGGAGTGGGGAGGGAGGAGGGGGAGGGGGGAATGATGGAGGTAACAAACAGTACAAGAAAAGTATCCAAGTCCTAATGTACAAAACTGGAACCTCTCTGTTCATCACTTTGACAATAAATAAGGGGGAAAAAAATAATGTGACAATAACAAATGCTGGGGGTGGGGGGATATGGCCAAAGGGAACTGTTCTACAGTTAGTGGGAATGTAAATTTGTTCAACTATTCTGAAAGCAGTATAACGGTTTCCTCAAGACACTGAAAATAGAAATTTCCTATGACCCAGCAATTCCAGTCCTGGGCATTTATACAATTAACCCCAAACCACACTAAGGCTAACAGCACCGCATGTTCATTGCAGCATTGTTTAGCATATCCAAGATATAGAATCACCCAGATGCCCCTCAAGAAATTAATGGATCAATAAAATGTGGTATATGTACACAATGGAATTCTATGCTTTCATCAGAAAGAATGATATTGCTCTTATCATAAGGAAATGGAAATAGTTAGAAAAAAATTACACTAAGAAAGCCCTACCCAAAGAAACATAAACCGTATGTTCTCCCTTATTGGTAATAATTAATATATGTCTAGGATAGACCTAGCAGATGATCACAATAGCTCAATAGCTATATACAGATGATTACATAAGATGATGCTAAGAGAAATGGTCTCCAAAATATGGAAATAAGTGGTTTATCATTATGTGGTTAGTTTCACCCTACTGTGTGATTTTTTTCTTTTTTCTTCTGTTCATGTTCCCTATGACTTAGCCCCTGTAGTCACTGCTGATTCTGGTACCATGGTTATTTTATATATGCCTGTCTGAATTAGGGAAGGGAAGGGGAGCATAAAAATGGTGAGATAAAGTGTAAAATGCAATCCAATGCAACAGCAATATTTCCAAGAAAATATGTTGGAAATTAACTGTACAAATTGGGGTGGAATAATTGGGAAGGAGGAAAGGTAGGAAAAAAATGAGGGAGTCGTAACAAGTTGGACAAGAAATGTATTCACTATCCAATGTATGTAACTGTACCCCATATGTACTTCACCTTGACAATAATAAAAAAAATTATATTAATCAAAGTGAGCGAGACCAAAAGAAACATATGTTGCATGGTCTCCTTCCTTTATAGTCATGAGAATGGGCCTAGGAATCTACAGGGAAACACAGTGGATAGTAAAAGACAAATCATACCACTTATACGTGAAATATTATACAGGATTCTCGACATTCAAACAGTGAGACCAAAGAAGGATATTCTTAGGAGAGGATCACAAAAGCTCAATAGCTATGTGCACATGATAATACAAAAGGATGTTTATTGAAGTGAACTTCAAGAAATGGAAACAAGAGATTTTTTTATTTAACTTTTTATGATTTTCCCCCTTTTGTTGTTGTTTGTGATTTCTATGCTTTTTGCCTTGTATGTAAGTTTTATCTGTTTGGGGGAGAGTAAAGGGAAGTACAGAAATGGTAGAACAAAATGTGAACAAATGGAGGAGGGAAACTCATAAGATACATTGTGTTGAAAATTAATCTGTATAACTTGGGGATGGTTTGAGGCAGGGGGGAGGGAATGGGGGAGTAAATGAAGGAAGAGGTCACTTTGTTCCAAAAGAAATGTACTCAGTACATGACCTATATAACTATAACCCCTTTGTACTTTACAAGAAAAGTAAATTAAAATAATAAAAATAAAAATTGAGAAACAGATATGAAAGAGTAATGGAGGACAAATTTCAGCAATGAATGTTATACATGGAAGTATCACAATGTATCCCCTTGACACAATTGGTATATACTAACAAAAAATTTTAGATAAAGGTTATAAAACTAGAAAATAAAATAAATGCATCTCCCATATATTTAATATTTTACTTGGTCCTTCAGAAATACCACAGGAGCTGTTATATGGATCTTTCAATAGAACCGTCAAAGGAAAAGCCTATAAAACATTTCCCAAGTGTTGAACCTGGGTAACTGCAGTCGAAATCAGGACACGGGGGATGCAAGGCGAGTGAACCAATGCATACTTTATTCCAAGAGGGCCAGGGTTTATATAGGGTTAGAAACCAATTTTACAATTACAGGGTAAAAGATCAATACAGCAATGACATTTGTCTCAAATACAGAAGTGGAGGAAATTTCCTACTGTGAGGGCAGGAACTTGATACAAATGCCTTTCTAATTACAGGAGGTAGTGACTGCAAAAATTATTGATATCAAAACAAGGAACTGTATACAACCAAGGTAGAACTATAATTATCTCCTAGCTACTATCTCCTTAAGGCTAGATAACATCAATCTTGACTTCTCCAAATACTTGTGAAATAACAGTGAGGAGACTTTCCTGTTTACAGTGAGAATCTAGTGAGGAGACTTTCCTGTTTACAGTGAGAATCTAGTACTAAAGGCAGCTGGTCTAGCAAGTCTCCTCAGGGAGACTTGCTAAGTAGGGGGAAAAAGGAGATTCTCACAACAACTGGTGGCTTCCTTTGGCCCACAAACACCAGAAATTCCTTACTGGGAATGTGTTCCCAAGGGCCTATTAGTGTGCTAATGAGGCATCAGAGTAACCATGCCGGGGCTAAATTTTTCCACTGGTTGGAGACTTTAATTCTCCAACAATTCCCCTTTTTTTTATTAATTTTCCACAGCCGCTTCTCTGGAAAGTTTAAGGGCAGTTAGTAAAACATCAGAGGAATTATTCCTAGTGAAACGCTTCATTATAGCTATGATGGAACAATATCCTAAGAAAAAGACACATAACATAAGTATCAAGGCAATAGAGGCACTTCCAACACTATGGGTAATACTTTGCCACCACCCCCTAGGGTCTAGTCCTTCTAAGGTCTGAGCTAGTCCTTGGGCTATGTCATCAATAGAGGAGGCATCTGGCAATTCCTTTTGAAAAGCTTCAAAAACCTCCCTGTACAAGCTTTGTTCACTTAACGTACCATTTAGTAGGGCTCCATCTATAAGCATTTGTATATCATTCCATTCACATTCAGAGGCATTATATTTATAAGGTGTTACACAGACATGACTAGAATTCCAATCACAAGTCAAAAACAATCGTTGCTGCAAAGCCAGATATTTCTGTCCAAGCCAAAACACTCCTCCTTTAACAGCTTCTAACTCATCTTGAAGGTGGGCATTTACTTCCAGCTGGTGTTGCCACAGATTGTGGGAGTCCTGGTGCCACTGCACCATAAAGTCATGAGTTTGTACAGATTGTCGCAATGCGGCTCCGGATACTGCTGCAGTTGTAGCAATGGCAATCAGTCCAACAAGTCCTGCAATAATCAGTCCAATGGCACGACGACTCCTCCTCAGAAGCCGCTTGAAAAACTGCATTACCAATCCTTGTACAGGTCCTCCAGCCCAGGGACGATGCATGCGAACAGGAACCCAAAGGGAGTCGCGCTGGGTTAAAATCATGATCCTATCTTGACTAAAATTAAAGGTGACATTGTTATTCAAGCAAGTATACAATTTACAATTTATGCAGGTAATGGCATTCTTTGTTATGTTTATGGGGCCGACCATCAGTACTTGTGGAAAATGAACACAAGCAGAGATATTGTAGGTCTTTACAACTGTGAAGTTGTAGGAGGCCGAGGACCTTTTAGATCCTGAGTAAGTTCCATTGGCCAGCAATACGGGAGCCAGAGAAGCTGCTAATTTCCAGAGATGACGTTGTGGAGGAAATAGCCTGTCTCCATGGGCGAGCGCAGGCCAGGGGTCACTAAAGCCTGCTCCAAACCACCCTAAAAACTGTTTAGCAGACATGGCATTGGACATGTTCATAGATAAAGTAGGTTCACAAGATGAGTTATATTCAGTGCAGTTTTTCAACCACACACCAAGAGGTCCCCAATCATACCAAGTATGCTGGGATGTATTCCAAATAGTTGGAAAAATTCCTCGACAACTTTCCCAATGTCTTTCAGTAAAGTTCAGGTTCAGATAAGTAAAATTGTCACATTTAGGCAGGCCAGCAGGGCTAGGATAATTATCTAATTTATAGGTATGAGATCCCACAGACCAGGAAGACAGTCTAATCAATCGAGTTCTACTGGAGTTATATGAACCTCCATGCTGAATCCAATATTGATATCTAAAAGGGTAACATGGGGAACGGCCTTGACAGATAGCTTTAGAGA
>NW_025959146.1:0-35781 GCF_023159225.1 Perognathus longimembris pacificus | reverse complement strand
TGTTTCCATAACATGGAGTTCATTTCACTTATCATCATCTTATTTGTTTCTGATTAAACAACTACGTACGCAACATGTTCATGTCGTTCCTAAATGAGTTTTATGTCTCTCCCCTCACCACAAATCAGATTCTTCTGAGGAGTTCCCAGTACATTATCCTTTCCCCTGTGTAATTACCTTAACAAGCTCCAGCTGTTTTTATTCTCAGAAGGTTTACTCCCTGATATACAGCTGCCTACCGCCTTTGTAAGTGCAGGTCCTAAATGAGCTTTTTTCTCTTTTCCCTCACCACAATCCAGGTTCTTTTGGGGAGTAACCAGTACAGTAACCATACCAGGAAGTACTTAATTTATTAAGCTACTGCTTTTCTTAATCTCAGTGGAGATATTTACTGATAAACAGCTACCTACGCAGCATGTTCATGTCGTTCCTAAATGAGCTTTTATCTCTCTCCCCTCACCACAAATCAGATCTTCTGAGGAGTTCCCAGTACATTATCCTTTCCCCTGTGTAATTACCTTACCAAGCTTCAGCTGTTTTTATTCTCAGAAGAGATACTCCCTGATATACAGCTGCCTACCTCCTCGTAAGTGCAGGTCCTAAATGAGCTTTTTTATCTGTTCCCTCACCACAATCCAGATTCTTTTGGGTAGTTACCAGTACAGTAACCATACCAGGAAGTACTAAATTATTAAGCTACAGCTTTTCTTAATCTCAGTGGAGATATTTATAGATAAACAGCAACCAATGCAGCATTTTCATGTCGTTCCTAAATGAGCTTTTATCTCTCTCCCCTCACCACAAATTAGATTCTTCTGAGGAGTTCCCAGTACATTATCCTTTCCCCTGTGTAATTACCTTAACAAGCTCCAGCTGTTTTTATTCTAAGAAGGTTTACTCCATGATATACAGCTGCCTACCCCCTTCGTAAGTGCAGGCCCTAATTGAGCTTTTTTCTCTGTACCCCACCACAATCCAGATTATTTTGGGGAGTTACCAGTACAGTAACCATACCAGGAAGTACTTAATTTATTAAGCTACTGCTTTTCTTAATCTCAGTGGAGATATTTACTGATAAACAGCTACCTACGAAGCATGTTCATGTCGTTACTAAATGAGCTTTTATCTCTCTCCCCTCATCACAATCAGATTCTTCTGATTAGGTCCTAGTACATTATCCTTTCCCTTGTGTAATTACCTTAACAAGCTCCAGCTGTGTTTATTCTCAGAAGGGATACTCCCTGATATACAGCTGCCTACCTATTTCGTAAGTGCAAGTCCTAAATGAGCTTTTTTCTCTGTTCCCTCCCCACAATCCAGATTCTTTTGGGGAGTTACCAGTACAGAAACCATACCAGGAAGTACTAAATTTATTAAGCTACAGCTTTTCTTAATCTCAGTGGAGATATTCATAGATAAACAGCTCCCAATGCAGCATTTTCATGTCGTTCCTAAATGAGCTTTTATCTCTCTCCCCTCACCACAATCCAGATTCTTTTGGGGAGTTACCAGTAAAGTAACGATACCATGAAGTACTTAATTTACTAATCTACTGCTTTTCTTAATCTCAGTGGAGATATTTACTGATAAACAGCTACCTACGCAGCATGTTCATGTCGTTCTTAAATGAGCTTTTATCTCTCTCTCCTCACCACAAATCAGATACTTCTGAGGAGTTCCCAGTACATTATCCTTTCCCCTGTGTATTTACCTTACCAAGTTCCAGCTGTTTTTATTCTCAGAAGGTTTACTCCCTGATATACAGCTGCCTACACACTTCGTAAGTGCAGGTCCTCAATGAGCTTTCTTCTCTGTTCCCTCACAACCATCCAGATTCTGTTGGGGAGTTACCAGTACAGTAACCATACCAGGAAGTACTTAATTTATTAAGCTACTGCTTTTCTTAATCTCAGTAGAGATTTTTACTGATAAACAGCTACCTACGCAGCGTGTTCATGTCGTTCCTAAATGAGCTTTTATCTCTCTCCCCTCACCACCAATCAGAATCTTCTGTAGAGTTCCCAGTACATTATCCTTTCCCATGTGTAATTACCTTAACAAGCTCCAGCTGTTTTTATTGTCATAAGGGATACTCCCTGATAGAGAGCTGCCTACACCCTTCGTAAGTGCAGGTCCTCAATGAGCTTTTTTCTCTGTTCCCTCACCACAATCCAGATGCTTTTGGGGAGTTACCAGTACTGCAACCGTACCAGGAAGTACTTAATTTATTAAGCTACTGCTTTTCTTTTTTTTTTTTTTTAATGAACTACTTTTTATTTTTTTATTTTAATTTTTCCCTTTTCTCTGGTAGTTTTTTTTTTTCTCAAATTTTTATTATCAAACTGACGTACAGAGAGGTTACAGTATCATACGTTGGGCATTGGATACATTTCTTGTACTGTTTTTTGCCTTCTCCCCCATTGCCCCCCCTCCCTCCCCCCATTTCCCTACCCCCCCCCAGGTGTTCAGTTCACTTACAACAAACAGTTTTGCAAGTATTTCTTTTGTAGTTCTTTCTCTTTTTTTACCCTGTGTCTCTCGAATTTGGTATTCCCTTTGAGTTTCCTACTTCCAGTACCAGTAAACACGGTTTCCAATATACTCAGATAAGATTACAGAGATAGTGTAGGTACAAACATAGGAAGGTGATACAAATCATCATCAATAATAGAAACTACACATACACATAGGACGTTGAAAGTAGTTACAATGTGATATATCACTTGTTTCCATAACATGGAGTTCATTTCACTTATCATCATCTTATTTGTTTCTGATAAACAACTACGTACGCAACATGTTCATGTCGTTCCTAAATGAGTTTTATGTCTCTCCCCTCACCACAAATCAGATTCTTCTGAGGAGTTCCCAGTACATTATCCTTTCCCCTGTGTAATTACCTTAACAAGCTCCAGCTGTTTTTATTCTCAGAAGGTTTACTCCCTGATATACAGCTGCCTACCGCCTTTGTAAGTGCAGGTCCTAAATGAGCTTTTTTCTCTTTTCCCTCACCACAATCCAGGTTCTTTTGGGGAGTAACCAGTACAGTAACCATACCAGGAAGTACTTAATTTATTAAGCTACTGCTTTTCTTAATCTCAGTGGAGATATTTACTGATAAACAGCTACCTACGCAGCATGTTCATGTCGTTCCTAAATGAGCTTTTATCTCTCTCCCCTCACCACAAATCAGATTCTTCTGAGAAGTTCCCAGTACATTATCCTTTCCCCTGTGTAATTACCTTAACAAGCTCCAGCTGTTTTTATTCTCAGAAGGTTTATTCCCTGATATACAGCTGCCTACCCCCTTCGTAAGTGCAGGTCATAAATGAGCTTTTTTCTCTGATCCCTCACCACAATCCAGATTCTTTTGGGGAGTTATCAGTACAGTAACCATACCAGGAAGGACTTAATTTATTAAGCTACTGCTTTTCTTAATCTCAGTGGAGATATTTACTGATAAACAGCTACCTACGCAGCATGTTCATGTCGTTCCTAAATGAGCTTTTATCTCTCTCCCCTCACCACAAATCAGATTCTTCTGAGGAGTTCCCAGTACATTATCCTTTCCCCTGTGTAATTACCTTAACAAGCTCCAGCTGTTTTTATTCTCAGAAGGTTTACTCCCTGATATACAGCTGCCTACCCCATTCGTAAGTGCAGGTCCTTAATGAGCTTTTTTCTCTGTTCCCTCACCACAATCCAGATTCTTTTGGGGAGTTACCAGTACAGTAACCATACCAGGAAGTACTTAATTTATTAAGCTACTGCTTTTCTTAATCTCAGTGGAGATATTTACTGATAAACAGCTACCTACGCAGCATGTTCATGTCGTTCCTAAATTAGCTTTTATCTCTCTCCCCTCACCACAAATCAGATTCTTCTGAGGAGTTCCCAGTACATTATCCTTTCCCCTGTGTAATTACCTTAACAAGCTCCAGCTGTTTTTATTCTCAGAAGGTTTACTCCCTGATATACAGCTGCCTACCCCCTTCGTAAGTGCAGGTCCTTAATGAGCTTTTTTCTCTGTTTCCTCACCACAATCCAGATTCTTTTGGGGAGTTACCAGTGCAGTAACCATACCAGGAAGTACTGAATTCATTAAGCTACTGCTTTTTTAATCTCAGTGGAGATATTTACTGATAAACAGCTACCTACGCAGCATGTTCATGTCGTTCCTAAATGAGCTTTTATCTCTCTCCCCTCACCACAAATCAGATTCTTCTGAGGAGTTCCCAGTACATTATCCTTTCCCCTGTGTAATTACTTTAACAAGCTCCAGCTGTTTTTATTCTCAGAAGGTTTACTCCCTGATATACAGCTGCTACCCCCTTCGTAAGTGAAGGTCCTAAATGAGCTTTTTTCTCTGTTCCCTCACCACAATACAGATTCTTTTTGGAAGTTACCAGTACAGTAACCATACCAGGAAGTACTTAATTTATTAAGCTACTGCTTTTCTTAATCTCAGTGGAGATATTTACTGATAAACAGCTACATACGCAGCATGTTATTGCCGTTCCTAAATGAGCTTTTATCTCTCTCCCCTCACCACAAATCAGATTCTTCTGAGGAGTTCCCAGTACATTATCCTTTAACCTGTGTAATTACCTTAACAAGCTCCAGCTGTTTTTATTCTCAGAAGGTTTACTCCCTGATATACAGCTGCCTACCCCCTTCGTAAGTGCAGGTCCTAAATGAGCTTTTTTCTCTGTTCCCTCACCACAATTCAGATTCTTTTGGGGAGTTACCAGTACAGTAACCATACCAGGAAGTACTTAATTTATTAAGCTACTGCTTTTCTTAATCTCAGTGGAGATATTTACTGATAAACAGCTACCTATGCAGCATGTTCAAGTCGTTCCTACATGAGCTTTTATCTCTCTCCCCTCACCACAAATCAGATTCTTCTGAGGAGTTCCCAGTACATTATCCTTTCCCCTGTGTAATTACCTTAAGAAGCTCCAGCTGTTTTTATTCTCAGAAGGTTTACTCCCTGATATACAGCTGCCTACCACCTTCGTAAGTGCAGGTCCTAAATGAGCTTTTTTCTCTGTTCCCTCACCACAATCCAGATTCTTTTGGGGAGTTACCAGTACAGTAACCATACCAGGAAGTACTGAATTCATTAAGCTACTGCTTTTCTTAATCTCAGTGGAGATATTTACTGATAAACAGCTACCTACGCAGCATGTTCACGTCGTTCCTAAATGAGCTTTTTTCTCTCTCCCCTCACACCAAATCAGATTCTTCTGAGGAGTTCCCAGTAAATTATCCTTTCCCCTGTGTAATTACCTTAACAAGCTCCAGCTGTTTTTATTCTCAGAAGGTTTACTCCCTGGTATACACCTGCCAATCACCTTCGTAAGTGCAGTCCCTAAATGAGCTTTTTTCTCTGTTCCCTCACCACAATCCAGATTCTTTTGGGGAGTAACCAGTACAGTCACCATACCAGGAAGTACTTAATTCATTAAGGTACTGCTTTTCTTAATCTCAGTGGAGATATTTACTGATAAACAGCTACGTACGCAGCATGTTCATGTCTTTCCTAAATGAGCTTTTATCTCTCTCCCCTCACCACAAATCAGATTCTTCTGAGGAGTTCCCAGTACATTATCCTTTCCCCTGTGTAATTACCTTAACAAGCTCCAGCTGTTTTTATTCTCAGAAGATTTACCCCCTGATATACAGCTGCCTACCCCCTTAATAAGTGCAGGTCTTAAATGAGCTTTTCTCTCTGTTCCCTCACCAAAATCCAGATTCTTTTGGGGCGTTACCAGTAGAGTATCCATAGCAGGAAGTACTTAATTTATTAAGCTACTGCTTTTCTTAATCTCAGTGGAGATATTTACTGATAAACAGCTAACTACGCAGCATGTTCATGTCGTTCCTAAATGAGCTTTTATCTCTCTCCCCTCACCACAAATCAGATTCTTCTGAGGAGTTCCCAGTACATTATCCTTTCACCTGTGTAATTACCTTAACAAGCTCCAGCTGTTTTTATTATCAGAAGGTTTACTCCCTGATATACAGCTGCCTACCCCATTCGTAAGTGCAGGTCCTTAATGAGCTTTTTTCTCTGTTCCCTCACCACAATCCAGATTCTTTTGGGGAGTTACCAGTACAGTAACCATACCAGGAAGTACTTAATTTATTAAGCTACTGCTTTTCTTATTCTCAGTGGAGATATTTACTGATAAACAGCTACCTACGCAGCATGTTCATGTCGTTCCTACATGAGCTTTTATCTCTATCCCCTCACCACAAATCAGATTCTTCTAAGGAGTTCCCAGTACATTATCCTTTCCCCTATGTAATTACCTTAACAAGCTCCAGCTGTTTTTATTCTCAGAAGGTTTACTCCCTGATATACAGCTGCCTACCCCCTTCGTAAGTGCAGGTCCTAAATGAGCTTTTTTCTCTGTTTCCTCACCACAATCCAGATTCTTTTGGGGAGTTACCAGTACAGTAACCATACCAGGAAGTACTGAATCATTAAGCTACTGCTTTTCCTAATCTCAGTGGAGATATTTACTGATAAACAGCTACCTACGCAGCATGTTCATGTCGTTCCTAAATGAGCTTTTATCTCTCTCCCCTCACCACAAATCAGATTCTTCTGAGGAGTTCCCAGTACATTATCCTTTCCCCTGTGTAATTACTTTAACAAGCTCCAGCTGTTTTTATTCTCATAAGGTTTACTCCCTGATATACAGCTGCTACCCCCTTCGTAAGTGAAGGTCCTAAATGAGCTTTTTTCTCTGTTCCCTCACCACAATACAGATTCTTTTTGGAAGTTACCAGTACAGTAACCATACCAGGAAGTACTTAATTTATTAAGCTACTGCTTTTCTTAATCTCAGTGGAGATATTTACTGATAAACAGCTACCTATGCAGCATGTTCATGTCGTTCCTACATGAGCTTTTATCTCTCTCCCCTCACCACAAATCAGATACTTCTGAGGAGTTCCCAGTACATTATCCTTTCCCCTGTGTAATTACCTTAAGAAGCTCCAGCTGTTTTTATTCTCAGAAGGTTTACTCCCTGATATACAGCTGCCTACCACCTTCGTAAGTGCAGGTCCTAAATGAGCTTTTTTCTCTGTTCCCTCACCACAATCCAGATTCTTTTGGGGAGTTCCCAGTACAGTAACCATACCAGGAAGTACTGAATTCATTAAGCTACTGCTTTTCTTAATCTCAGTGGAGATATTTACTGATAAACAGCTACCTGCGCAGCATGTTCATGTCGTTCCTAAATGAGCTTTTATCTCTCTCACCTCACCACAAATCAGATTCTTCTGAGGAGTTCCCAGTACATTATCCTTTCCCCTGTGTAATTACCTTAACAAGCTCCAGCTGTTTTTATTCTCAGAAGGTTTACTGCCTGGTATACAACTGCCAATCACCTTCGTAAGTGCAGGTCCTAAATGAGCTTTTTTCTCTGTTCCCTCATCACAATCCAGATTCTTTTGGGGAGTTACCAGTACAGTAACCATTCCAGGAAGTCCTTAATTTATTAAACTACTGCTTTTCTTAATCTCAGTGGAGATATTTACTGATAAACAGCTACGTACGCAGCATGTTCATGTCGTTCCTAAATGAGCTTTTATCTCTCTCCCCTCACCACAAATCAGATTCTTCTGAGGAGTTCCCAGTACATTATCCTTTCCCCTGTGTAATTACCTTAACAAGCTCCAGCTGTTTTTATTCTCAGAAGATTTACCCCCTGATATACAGCTGCCTACCCCCTTAATAAGTGCAGGTTTTAAATGAGCTTTTCTCTCTGTTCCCTCACCACAATCCAGATTCTTTTGGGGCGTTACCAGTAGAGTATCCATAGCAGGAAGTACTTAATTCATTAAGCTACCGCTTTTCTTAATCTCAGTGGAGATATTTACTGATAAACAGCTACCTACGCAGCATGTTCATGTCGTTCCTAAATGAGCTTTTATCTCTCTCCCCTCACCACAAATCAGATTTTTCTGAGGAGTTCCCAGTACATTATCCTTTCCCCTGTGTAATTACCTTAACAAGCTCCAGCTGTTTTTATTCTCAGAAGGTTTACTTCCTGATATACAGCTGCCTACCCCCTTCGTAAGTGCAGGTCCTAAATGAGCTTTTTTCTCTGTTCCCTCACCACTATCCAGATTCTTTTGGGGAGCTACCAGTCCAGTAACCATACCAGGAAGTACTTAATTTATTAAGCTACTGCTTTTCTTAATCTCAGTGGAGATACTTACTGATAAACAGCTACCTACGCAGCATGTTCATGTCGTTCCTAAATGAGCTTTTATCTCTCTCTCCTCACCACAAATCAGATTCTTCTGAGGAGTTCCCAGTACATTATCCTTTCCCATGTGTAATTATCTTAACAACCTCCAGCTGTTTTTATTCTCAGAAGATTTACCCCCTGATATACAGCTGCCTACCCCCTTAATAAATGCAGGTTTTAAATGAGCTTTTTTCTCTGTTCCCTCACCACAATCCAGATTCTTTTGGGGCGTTACCAGTAGAGTATCCATAGCAGGAAGTACTTAATTTATTAAGCTACTGCTTTTCTTAATCTCAGTGGAGATATTTACTGATAAACCGCTACCTACGCAGCATGTTCATGTCGTTCCTAAATGAGCTGTTATCTCTCTCCCCTCACCACAAATCAGATTCTTCTGAGGAGTTCCCAGTACATTATCCTTTCCCCTGTGTAATTACCTTAACAAGCTCCAGCTGTTTTTATTCTCAGAAGGTTTACTCCCTGATATACAGCTGCCTACCCCTTTCGTAAGTGCAGGTCCAAAATGAGCTATGTTCTCTGTTCCCTCACCACAATCCAGATTCTTTTGGGGAGTTACCAGTACAGTAACCATACCAGGAAGTAATTAATTTATTAAGCTACTGCTTTTCTTAATCTCAGTGGAGATATTTACTGATAAACATCTACCTATGCAGCATGTTCATGTCGTTCCTAAAGGAGCTTTTATCTCTCTCCCCTCACCACAAATTATATTCTTCTGAGGAGTTCCCAGTACAATATCCTTTCCCCTGTGTAATTACCTTAACAAGCTCCAGCTGTTTTTATTCTCAGAAGGTTTACTCCCTGATATACAGCTGCCTACCCCTTCGTAAGTGCAGGTCCTAAATGAGCTTTTTTCTCTGTTCCCTCACCACCATCCAGATTCTTTTGGGGAGTTACCAGTACAGTAACCATACCAGGAAGTACTTAATTTATTAAACTACTGCTTTTCTTAATCTCAGTGGAGATATTTACTGATAAACAGCTACCTACGCAGCATGTTCATGTCTTTCCTAAATGAGCTTTTATCTCTCTCCCCTCACCACAAATCAGATTCTTCTGAGGAGTTCCCAGTACATTATCCTTTCCCCTGTGTAATTACCTTAACAAGCTCCAGCTGTTTTTATTCTCAGAAGGTTTACTCCCTGATATACAGCTGCCTACCCCCTTCGTAAGTGCAGGTCCTAAATGAGCTTTTTTCTCTGTTCCCTCACCACAATCCAGATTCTTTTGTGGAGTTACCAGTACAGTAACCATACCAGGAAGTACTTAATTTATTAAGCTACTGCTTTTCTTAATCTCGGTGGAGATGTTTACTGATAAACAGCTACCTACGCAGCATGTTCATGTCGTTCCTAAATGAGCTTTTATCTCTCTCCCCTCACCACAAATCAGATTCTTCTGAGGAGTTCCCAGTACATTATCCTTTCCCCTGTGTAATTACCTTACCAACCTCCAGCTGTTTTTATTCTCAGAAGGTTTACTCCCGGATATACAGCTGCCTACCCCGTCCTTAAGTGCAGGTCCTAAATGAGCTTTTTTCTCTGTTCCCTCACCACAATCCAGATTCTTTTGGGGAGATAACAGTACAGTAACCATACCAGGAAGTACTTAATTTATTAAGCTACTGCTTTTCTTAATCTCAGTGGAGATATTTATTGATAAACAGCTACGTTCGCAGCATGTTCATGTCCTTCCTAAATGAGGTTTTATCTCTCTCCCCTCACCACAAATCAGATTCTTCTGAGGAGTTCCCAGTACATTATCCTTTCCCCTGTGTAATTACCTTAACAAGCTCCAGCTCTTTTTATTCTCAGAAGGTTTACTCCCTGATATACAGCTGCCTAACCCCTTCGTAATTGCAGGTCCTAAATGAGCTTTTTTCTCTGTTCCCTCACCACAATCCAGATTCTTTTGGGGAGTTACCAGTACAGTAACCATACCAGGAAGTACTTAATTTATTAAGCTACTGCTTTTATTAATCTCAGTGGAGATATTTACTGATAAACAGCTACCTACACAGCATGTTCATGTCGTTCCTAAAGGAGCTTTTATCTCTCTCCCCTCACCACAAATCAGATTCTTCTGAGGAGTTCCCAGTACGTTATCCTTTCCCCTGTGTAATTACCTTAACAAGCTCCAGCTGTTTTTATTCTCAGAAGGTTTACTCCCTGATATAGAGCTGCCTACCCCCTTCGTAAGTGCAGGTCCTAAATGAGCTTTTTTCTCTCTTCCCTCACCACAATCCAGATTCTTTTGGGGAGTTACCAGTACAGTAACCATACCAGGAAGTACTTAATTTATTAAGCTACTGCTTTTCTTAATCTCAGTGGAGATATTTACTGATAAACAGCTACGTATGCAGCATGTTCATGTCGTTCCTAAATGAGCTTTTATCTCTCTCCCCTCACCACAAATCAGATTCTTCTGAGGAGTTCCCAGTACATTATCCTTTCCCCTGTGTAATTACCTTAACAAGCTCCAGCTCTTTTTATTCTCAGAAGGTTTACTCCCTGATATACAGCTGCCTACCCCCTTCGTAAGAGCAAGTCCTAAATGAGCTTTTTTCTCTGTTCCCTCACCACAATCCAGATTCTTTGGGGAGTTACCAGTACAGTAACCATACCAGGAAGTACTTATTTTATTAAGCTACTGCTTTTCTTAATCTCAGTGGAGATATTTACTGATAAACAGCTATGTATGCAGCATGTTCATGTCGTTCCTAAATGAGCTTTTATCTCTCTCCCCTCACCACAAATCAGATTCTTCTGAGGAGTTCCCAGTACATTATCCTTTCCCCTGTGTAATTACCTTAACAAGCTCCAGCTCTTTTTATTCTCAGAAGGTTTACTCCCTGATATACAGCTGCCTACCCCCTTCGTAAGTGCAAGTCCTAAATGAGCTTTTTTCTCTGTTCCCTCACCACGATCCACATCCTTTTGGGGAGTTACCAGTACAGTAACCGTAGCAGGACGTACTTAATTTATTAAGCTACTGCTTTTCTTAATCTCAGTGGAAATATTTACTGATTAACAGCTACCTACGCACCATGTTCATGTCGTTCCTAAATGAGCTTTTATCTCTCTCCCTTCACCACAAATCAGATTCTTCTGAGGAGTTCCCAGTACATTATCTTTTCCCCTGTGTAATTACCTTAACAATTTCCAGGTGTTTTTATTCTCAGAAGGTTTACTCCCTGATATACAGCTGCCTACCCCCTTCGTAAGTGCAGGTCCTAAATGAGCTTTTTTCTCTCTTCCCTCACCACAATCCAGATTCTTTTGGGGAGTTACCAGTACAGTAACCATACCAGGAAGTACTTAATTTATTAAGCTACTGCTTTTCTTAATCTCAGTGGTGATATTTACTGATAAACAGCTACCTACGCAGCATGTTCATGTCTTTCCTTAATGAGCTTTTATCTCTCTCCCCTCACCACAAATCAGATTCTTCTGAGGAGTTCCCAGTACAGTATCCTTTCCCCTGTGTAATTACCTTAACAAGCTCCAGCTGTTTTTATTCTCAGAAGTTTTACTCCATGATATACAGCTGCCTACCCCCTTCTTAAGTGCAGGTCCTAAATGAGCTTTTTTCTCTGTTCCGTCACCACAATCCAGATTCTTTTGGGGAGTTACCAGTACAGTAACCATACCAGGAAGTACTTATTTTATTAAGCTACTGCTTTTCTTAATCACAGTGGAGATATTTAGTGATAAACAGCTACCGTCGCAGCATGTTCATGTCGTTCCTAAATGAGCTTTTTCTCTCTCCCCTCACCACAAATCAGATTCTTCTGAGGAGTTCCCAGTACATTATCCTTTCCCCTGTGTAATTACCTTAACAAGCTCCAGCTGTTTTTATTCTCAGAAGGTTTACTCCCTGATATACAGCTGCCTACCCCCTTCGTAAGTGCAGGTCCTAAATGAGCTTTTTTCTCTGTTCCCTCACCACAATCCAGATTCTTTTGTGGAGTTACCAGTACAGTAACCATACCAGGAAGTACTTAATATATTAAGCTACTGCTTTTCTTAATCTCGGTGGAGATGTTTACTGATAAACAGCTACCTACGCAGCATGTTCATGTCGTTCCTAAATGAGCTTTTATCTCTCTCCCCTCACCACAAATCAGATTCTTCTGAGGAGTTCCCAGTACATTATCCTTTCCCCTGTGTAATTACCTTACCAACCTCCAGCTGTTTTTATTCTCAGAAGGTTTACTCCCGGATATACAGCTGCCTACCCCGTCCTTAACTGCAGGTCCTAAATGAGCTTTTTTCTCTGTTCCCTCACCACAATCCAGATTCTTTTGGGGAGTTAACAGTACAGTAACCATACCAGGAAGTACTTAATTTATTAAGCTACTGCTTTTCTTAATCTCAGTGGAGATATTTATTGATAAACAGCTACCTTCGCAGCATGTTCATGTCCTTCCTAAATGAGGTTTAATCTCTCTCCCCTCACCACAAATCAGATTCTTCTGAGGAGTTCCCAGTACATTATCCTTTCCCCTGTGTAATTACCTTAACAAGCTCCAGCTCTTTTTATTCTCAGAAGGTTTACTCCCTGATATACAGCTGCCTAACCCCTTCGTAATTGCAGGTCCTAAATGAGCTTTTTTCTCTGTTCCCTCACCACAATCCAGATTCTTTTGGGGAGTTACCAGTACAGTAACCATACCAGGAAGTACTTAATTTATTAAGCTACTGCTTTTATTAATCTCAGTGGAGATATTTACTGATAAACAGCTACCTACGCAGCATGTTCATGTCGTTCCTAAAGGAGCTTTTATCTCTCTCCCCTCACCACAAATCAGATTCTTCTGAGGAGTTCCCAGTACGTTATCCTTTCCCCTGTGTAATTACCTTAACAAGCTCCAGCTGTTTTTATTCTCAGAAGGTTTACTCCCTGATATAGAGCTGCCTACCCCCTTCGTAAGTGCAGGTCCTAAATGAGCTTTTTTCTCTCTTCCCTCACCACAATCCAGATTCTTTTGGGGAGTTACCAGTACAGTAACCATACCAGGAAGTACTTAATTTATTAAGCTACTGCTTTTCTTAATCTCAGTGGAGATATTTACTGATAAACAGCTACGTATGCAGCATGTTCATGTCGTTCCTAAATGAGCTTTTATCTCTCTCCCCTCACCACAAATCAGATTCTTCTGAGGAGTTCCCAGTACATTATCCTTTCCCCTGTGTAATTACCTTAACAAGCTCCAGCTCTTTTTATTCTCAGAAGGTTTACTCCCTGATATACAGCTGCCTACCCCCTTCGTAAGAGCAAGTCCTAAATGAGCTTTTTTCTCTGTTCCCTCACCACAATCCAGATTCTTTGGGGAGTTACCAGTACAGTAACCATACCAGGAAGTACTTATTTTATTAAGCTACTGCTTTTCTTAATCTCAGTGGAGATATTTACTGATAAACAGCTATGTATGCAGCAAGTTCATGTCGTTTCTAAATGAGCTTTTATCTCTCTCCCCTCACCACAAATCAGATTCTTCTGAGGAGTTCCCAGTACATTATCCTTTCCCCTGTGTAATTACCTTAACAAGCTCCAGCTCTTTTTATTCTCAGAAGGTTTACTCCCTGATATACAGCTGCCTACCCCCTTCGTA
Source organism: Perognathus longimembris pacificus (assembly GCF_023159225.1). NCBI lineage: Eukaryota > Metazoa > Chordata > Mammalia > Rodentia > Heteromyidae > Perognathus > Perognathus longimembris. The sequence goes on along the minus strand of NW_025959146.1, from coordinate 21,873 downwards.
AGTGCAAGTCCTAAATGAGCTTTGTTCTCTGTTCCCTCACCACGATCCAGATCCTTTTGGGGAGTTACCAGTACAGTAACCGTAGCAGGACGTACTTAATTTATTAAGCTACTGCTTTTCTTAATCTCAGTGGAAATATTTACTGATTAACAGCTACCTACGCAGCATGTTCATGTCGTTCCTAAATGAGCTTTTATCTCTCTCCCTTCACCACAAATCAGATTCTTCTGAGGAGTTCCCAGTACATTATCTTTTCCCCTGTGTAATTACCTTAACAATTTCCAGGTGTTTTTATTCTCAGAAGGTTTACTCCCTGATATACAGCTGCCTACCCCCTTCGTAAGTGCAGGTCCTAAATGAGCTTTTTTCTCTCTTCCCTCACCACAATCCAGATTCTTTTGGGGAGTTACCAGTACAGTAACCATACCAGGAAGTACTTAATTTATTAAGCTACTGCTTTTCTTAATCTCAGTGGTGATATTTACTGATAAACAGCTACCTACGCAGCATGTTCATGTCTTTCCTTAATGAGCTTTTATCTCTCTCCCCTCACCACAAATCAGATTCTTCTGAGGAGTTCCCAGTACATTATCCTTTCCCCTGTGTAATTACCTTAACAAGCTCCAGCTGTTTTTATTCTCAGAAGTTTTACTCCATGATATACAGCTGCCTACCCCCTTCTTAAGTGCAGGTCCTAAATGAGCTTTATTCTCTGTTCCGTCACCACAATCCAGATTCTTTTGGGGAGTTACCAGTACAGTAACCATACCAGGAAGTACTTATTTTATTAAGCTACTGCTTTTCTTAATCACAGTGGAGATATTTAGTGATAAACAGCTACCTTCGCAGCATGTTCATGTCGTTCCTAAATGAGCTTTTATCTCTCTCCCCTCACCACAAATCAGATTCTTCTGAGGAGTTCCCAGTACATTATCCTTTCCCCTGTGTAATTACCTTAACAAGCTCCAGCTGTTTATATTCTCAGAAGGTTTACTCCCTGATATACAGCTGCCTACCCCCTCCGTAAGTGCAGGTCCTAAATGAGCTTTTTTCTCTGTTCCCTCACCACAATCCAGATTCTTTTGGGGAGTTACCAGTACAGTAACCATACCAGGAAGTACTTAATTTATTAAGCTACTGCTTTTCTTAATCTCAGTGGAGATATTTATTGATAAACAGCTACCTTCGCAGCATGTTCATGTCCTTCCTAAGTGAGGTTTTATCTCTCTCCCCTCACCACAAATCTGATTCTTCTGAGGAGTTCCCAGTACATTATCCTTTCCCCTGTGTAATTACCTTAACAAGCTCCAGCTCTTTTTATTCTCAGAATGTTTAATCCCTGATATACAGCTGCCTACCACCTTCGTAAGTGCAGGTCCTAAATGAGCTTTTTTCTCTGTTCCCTCACCACAATCCAGATTCTTTTGGGGAGTTACCAGTACAGTAACCATACCAGGAAGTACTTAATTTATTAAGCTACTTCTTTTCTTAATCTCAGTGGATATATTTACTGATAAACAGCAACCTACGCAGCATGTTCATGTCGTTCTTAAATGAGCTTTTATCTCTCTCCCCTCACCAAAAATCAGATTCTTCTGAGGAGTTCCCAGTACATTATCCTTTCCCCTGTGTAATTACCTTAACAAGCTCCAGCTGTTTTTATTCTCAGAAGGTTTACTCCCTGATATACAGCTGCCTACCCCCTTCGTAAGTGAAGGTCCTAAATGAGCTTTTTTCTCTGTTCCCTCACCACAATCCAGATTCTTTTGGGGAGTTACCAGTACAGTATCTATACCAGGACGTGTTGGAGAATTAAGGTCTCCAACCACTGGGAAAATTTAGCCCTGGCACGGTTACTCCGATGCCTCATTAGCACACTAATAGGCCCTTGGTAACACATTCCCAGTAAGGAGTTTCTGGTGTTTGTGGGCCAAAGGAAGCCACCAGTTGTTGTGAGAATCTCCTTTTTTCCCCTACTTAGCAAGTCTCCCTGAGGAGACTTGCTTGACCAGCTGCCTTTAATGTTAGATTCTCACTATAAACAGAAAAGTCTCCTCACTGTTATTTTCACAAGTACTTGGAGAAGTCAAGATTGAGATAGTAGCTAGTAGATAATTATGGTTCTACCTAGGTTGTATACAGTTCCTTGCTTTGTTATCAACAATCTTTGTAGTCACTACCTCCTGTAATTAGAAAGGCATTGTATCAAGTTCCTGCCTTCACAACAGGAATTTCCTCCACTTCTGTATTTGAGACAAATGTCATGCTGTATTGATCTTTTACCCTGTAATTGTAAAATTGGTTTCTAACCCTATATAAACCCTGGCCCTCTTGGAATAAAGTATGCATTGGTTCACTCGCCTTGCATCCCCCGTGTCCTGATTTCGACTGCAGTTACCCAGGTTCAACATCTGGCGTCCGGACCCAGGGACCTGACAATTGATCCACAGGAGATTGCGGAACTGCCGAGCTCTCGAGTGAGGTGAGAGATATTTTTAATTCACAGGAGACAAGGGATCTGTGTGTAGTTCACAGGAGACAAGGGATCTGTGTGGTGAGCTCCTATTTTTAATATTACGGGGTTATGAGACAAGCTAAACCAATTCCATTTTCTAATTTTATCCACCATGTATTGAAACGGGACGGAGCTATGGTCTCATGTTCACAAAGAGATGAGTGTGTACAGGTAGTGGAGTATAATCTATGGTTCCCAGAGGGAGATACTTTAGATTTAGACGTCTGGGAACAAGTAGAGAATAATATGGAAAATGAATATCGGTGTGGAGACAAGGTTCCAGTTACATTTTGGTCTGTTTGGGCATTAATACATGCAGCCGTGAGCATGATGTCTCCTGACGCTATCATAACATCAGCTGCTGAGCCAGAGGCTGACATGGAAAAAGCTATGAAGGCTTATAATTTGTCCGGGGAGGTAAAAACTCAAATTGGGCAGGAGCTAAAAGACATGGCAACACCTGAACTATCTCCTGTCAGTTTTGTTAAAGAAAAATTAACATCAAATAAGCCTTCAGCCTCTACCTATGCTCCTTCAGAGAATGATGCTAATTTAGGCAGCTCAGCAGTGCAGTCAAAGTGCTACAGAGGCTCTTTCGATCTGCCAGGGGCAGTCAGGAAGGTAAAAGTAAAGAACAAATAATTGCGGCCGCGGAACCCACTTTTACTTTAATTAATCTAAGTCCTATGGTTCTGCTTCTCTCTCTTGCTATCAAACTTTTCCTGTCATTCAACCCCCTCCAACCGGAGGTGTAGTACAGACCCCTCATTAACAAGATATTGACCAGGGTCACTTAACTTAGGACAGCTGTAATACGGGGCCGTCTCATGGCTCCCTTCCAATGAAGGAGGCTTCCCCATCATCTTTTCTTTACAACCAGGCACTAGCAGGGGAGCTGACACTCCCTGTTTTAGGCCATCAGCCTGGAATTGGGGAAGGACTAGTGATTTTTCTTTTACTTCTCAAGAGAATTTTTACTGCAATTGCACTTTTAATTTGCGCCTGCGCTACATGTTTCATGTGTCTTTGTCCTTGTTTGATTAGTTGTGTTTCATGTGGAGTGCTAAATTGGGAAAAAAGTCCTCTAGTGGGCGGCCTCGGCAGACTGATTGCCAGGGGATGGAAATCTCCACTGGGGAGGATCCCCCTGAGAATTTTCAGGGCCCTATGGACTTTCCATCACTCTGGCTGGCAGCTTGTGGACGCTGGACATGCCATCCAAGGCGTTTAAAAGCCTCTGTTTCTATGTTCTGTTTTGTCTTGACTAGTTTTGTCTTTGAGATTGGTACCAGTTTTAAACATAAACTTTTGCTTCCCATATTTCTGTTGTCCATTTACATGTCTATGGGCAAAACATTTACTAGGTACTGTGTCTCCTACTGGAAGAAGGCAGAAAAAGTGCAGGCTGCTAAGAACCGAGTTCAAACAGCCGGCTAATCTTAGCCTGAGAGTAAACACTAAGAGTCAAGTGCTAGGTGGACTCAGTAATACTCCAGGGTACCCCAACCCAGTTATCTTCAGCTAAAAAGTGTTTAGCATGCTAAGATACTTTGCTAAAACTAATAGGCCCTAGCAAATAAGACTAAACGATGCTAAAATCATTCATTAAAGGTTTTGTTTTAAGTTTTGGTCATTACAAGAATAAGATTGGAAAATATACCTTTTGCCACTAAAAAATGTTCAGCTGATAGTTGTTTGGACTGTTTTTAAATTCTGTTTACATTAATACCTACATATGTGAATGTATGTATGTGTGTGTGCGCGCGCACAAATGTATGTGGGTGTGAATGTGTTCAAGATTAAAAATGCATGATATAAAAATAGGTTAGTTTAACTTTAAACTTCAAAAGATCATCGAGTTTGGGCTTTACCAAAAGCTTTAAAGGATTATTACTTTATTTTAAAAGGAACTATAGTTAAAAATTCTTTAATTCATGGTTAAAAATAAATAAATAAATAATAACTTAGCATGGGCCCTTGAACCTATCCTCAGTAGTGAGGGGTAAACTGACAAAAGTGCAGTTTAGCCATCCACGTGATGGGACAGCCGTAGGGTGGCGTCCATTCATAGTGGGAGAGGGCAAGCTGGCCCCAAGGCAGTTCATCAAGCTCTAAGGAGTAGGATGGAGATAGGCCCATTCTATAGGACAGGCCAATGGAGGCCTTTCTTTTATTTCTTTTGTTTTCAGGTATAAACATTGGAAACCTCAGGGTAAAATGTATGATTTGACTGATACTTCTAACACTGCCCCTTAGGATGGATTAAAATTGGAATATCTTAAAGGAGAGTTAAAAGTTTATTTACCTGATATAACTCGATTTCTGTACAGGTTTGCAATTTGGATGTATTAAAAAGGCAAATATGCTAACTCTGAAATCTCATGGTTATAATTCTGGGGCACACTGCTAAGTGTACTCTTGTTACAATTGTTTTGGGTATCACTTTAATGAATCAGGTACTAAATTTTTTAAGTGTAAACTGTACTGTAACAGTAAGATTAACTATCTTAAGTCACATATAATCAGGTAAATATTTTAAAGTATATAAACTAATGGGGGATAAAAGTACACAACTTTCATTAACTCTATGTATATAGGAAAATGGCTCTTTTAAAGCAGACAACCAGGAGGCAATGTGCCCCCTGGGCTTCAGTTTTTCTATGCAAATACAGGCTGAGGTAAAGGTGTGAAAGCCTCTACTTTAAAAGGTTTTAGAATGCCTTTCTAGATAAGAAATTTGGAAGTGAAAAACAAGCAGCATGAAGCAATGGGTGATACCTAGGCTCCAGATTTCTTTTAATACAACCAGGCTTGGTAAAAGACTTGAGATCAAAAATGTATTCTGAGATATGAAATTTAAAATGTTTGTTTTAAGTTGGATATAGGAAAACTATGGCTATCAAGATGATTGTTTTAATTACTACTCCAGTTTGTTTTACAGGTTTTCAATAAAATGATTTATTATTTGCTGCACCTGATAAAAATATTGTATCACAATTGTTACAAATTTTGCCTTTAGCCTTTCAACAGTATGATTTAATAATTGCCCCTGATAAAATTCATTTAAACAGAAGAACCATTTAAGTATCTGGGATATTTAGTTAGAAGACAAGTAATTACCCCCCAATTAATAAAAATTCGTACTGAAGAGTTTAAAACTCTTAATAATTTTCAAAAGTTACTAGCGACATCAATTGGCTTTGCCCTTCCTTAGGAATTCCCAGAATTCCTAATCTATTTTCCATTCTTCAAGGAGATTCGGATTTATGTGCCCTCAAAAATTAATTGACACGTCAGGAACTGCTCCTAATAAAATTTGGCAAATGGATGTAACACACATCCCTGAATTTGGCCGCTTACAATATGTGCATGTATCCATTGATACACATTCTTCTTTTATTTGGGCAACACCTCTACCAGGGGAAAAAGGGACTCATGTCATTCAACATTTACTAGAAACATTCACAGTCATGGGGATTCCTTCTCAAATAAAACTGACAATTCACCAGCTTATTCCAGTAAACAAGTACAAAAAGTTTTAAAATTTCATAACATTTTTCATGTTACAGGAATTGAATACAATCCTCAAGGTCAAGGTATAGTAGAAAGAGCTCATTATACATTAAAAACACAAATTAAAAAACTAAAGAGGGGGAGTATGGATAGTACTGAGGGATATGCAACTTCTATGAAAAGTATTTATAAAACAGCCCGAGCTGTTATTGCAGAAGCATTATTTGTCCTTAACTTTTTAAATTTGTCTCAAGGAGATGTTTTAGCAAGAGCTGAGCGACACTTCCTAGCTCCGCCTATGCAAAACAAACCGCCACAGCCGGTTTGGATTAGATTGGGGGTTCGGCTAGATTGGGTCCCCGGGGAGTTGTTAACCCAGGGGCGAGGGTATGCTTATGTTTCTACAGAAGACAGCCCATCTTTCTAGCACCTGCTCCAGTGGATCCAACAACAAACACCCCTCTGTCCATCAAGGGGGTGAGACATTCTCATTCAAGTGATAAGGCCATTCAAATGGACAGGTGTGCACTGGTAACCTGTAGGGGCTACTTCAGAGGTAATGTATTGGGCCTATATATTTCTAACCCTCCTTTATTACGTCCATATTTATGGACAAAAGCCCCTGTCTCTGTTTTTACATCTATTCCTAATTTACTCTCTCCCCCTATGGGTCTGGCATTCCAGTCTTTCCTATGGAAGAGGAAAGGTCATTTAACTTCTCTTATTCTCAGTTCTCTAAAGCTATCTGTCAAGGCCGTTCCCCATGTTACCCTTTTAGATATCAATATTGGATTCAGCATGGAGGTTCATATAACTCCAGTAGAACTCGGCTGATTAGACTGTCTTCCTGGTCTGTGGGATCTCATACCAATAAATTAGATAATTATCCTATTCCTGCTGGCCTGCCTAAATGTGACAATTTTACTTATCTGAACCTGAACTTTACTGAAAGACATTGGGAAAGTTGTCGAGGAATTTTTCCAACTATTTGGAATACATCCCAGCATACTTGGTATGATTGGGGACCTTTTGGTGTGTGGTTGAAAAACTGCACTGAATATAACTCATCTTGTGAACCTACTTTATCTATGAACATGTCCAATGCCATGTCTGCTAAACAGTTTTTAGGGTGGTTTGGAGCAGGCTTTAGTGACCCCCGGCCTGCTCTCGCCCATGGAAACAGGCTATTTCCTCCACAACGTCATCTCTGGAAATTAGTAGCTTCTCTGGCTCCTGTATTGCTGGCCAATGGAACTTACTCAGGAACTAAAGGATCCTCGGCCTCCTACAACTTCACAGTTGTAAAGACCTATAATATCTCTGCTTGTGTTCATTTTCCACAAGTACTGATGGTCGGCCCCATAAACATAACTAAGAATGCCAGTACCAGCATAAATTGTAAATCGTATACTTGCTTGAATAACAATGTCACCTTTATTTTTAGTCAAGATAGGATCATGATTTTAACCCAGTGCAACTCCCTTTGGGTTCCTGTTCTCATGCATCGTCCCTGGGCTGGAGGACCTGTACAAGGATTAGTAATGCAGTTTTTTTAAGCGGCTTCTGAAGAGGAGTCGTTGTGCCATTGGACTGATTATTGCAGGACTCATTGGACTGATTGCCATTGCTACAACTGCAGCAGTATCCGGAGCCACATTGCGACAATCTGTACAAACTCATGACTTTATGGTGCAGTGGCACCAGGACTCCCACAATCTGTGGCAACACCAGCTGGAAGTAAATGCCCACCTTCAAGATGAGATAGAAGCTGTTAAAGGAGGAGTGTTTTGGCTTGGACAGAAATATCTGGCTTTACAGCAACGATTGTTTTTGACTTGCGATTGGAATTCTAGTCATGTCTGTGTAACACCTTATAAATATAATGCCTCTGAATGTGAATGGAATGATATACAAATGCTTATAGATGGAGCCATACTAAATGGTACGTTAAGTGAGCAAAGTTTATACAGGGAGGTTTTTGAAGCTTCTCAAAAGGAATTGTCAGATGCCTCTTCTATTGATGATATAGCCCAAGGACTAGCTCAGACCTTAGAAGGATTAGACCCTAGGGGGTGGTGGCTAAGTATTACCAATAGTGTTGGAAGTGCTTCTATTGTCTTAATACTTATGATATATGTGTCTTTTTCTTAGGATATTGTTCTATCATAGCTATAATGAAGCGTTTCACTAGGAATAATTCCTCTGATGTTTTACTAACTGCCCTTAAACTTTCTAGAGAAGCGGCTGTGGAAAATTAATAAAAAAGGGGGAATTGTTGGAGAATTAAAGTCTCCAACCAGTGGAAAAATTTAGCCTCGGCACGGTTACACCGATGCCTCATTAGCACACTAATAGGCCCTTGGGAACACATTCCCAGTAAGGAGTTTCTGGTGTTTGTGGGCCAAAGGAAGCCACCAGTTGTTGTGAGAATCTCCTTTTTACCCCTACTTAGCAAGTCTCCCTGAGGAGACTTGCTTGACCAGCTGCCTTTAATGTTAGATTCTCACTATAAACAGAAAAGTCTCCTCACTGTTATTTTCACAAGTACTTGGAGAAGTCAAGATTGAGATAATAGCTAGTAGATAATTATAGGTTGTATACAGTTCCTTGCTTTGATATCAACAATCTTTGTAGTCACTACCTCCTGTAATTAGAAAGGCATTGTATCAAGTTCCTGCCTTCACAATAGGAAATTTCCTCCACTTCTGTATTTGAGAAAAATGTCATGCTGTATTGATCTTTTACCCTGTAATTGTAAAATTGGTTTCTAACCCTATATAAACCCTGGCCCTCTTGGAATAAAGTATGCATTGGTTCACTCGCCTTGCATCCCCCGTGTCCTGATTTCGACTAAAGTTACACAGGTTCAACAAGGAAGTACTTAATTTATTAAGCTACTGCTTTTCTTAATCTCAGGGGAGATGTTTACTGATAAACAGCTACCTACGCAGCATGTTCATGTCGTTCCTAAATGAGCTTTTATCTCTCTCCCCTCACCACAAATCAGATTCTTCTGAGGAGTTCCCAGTACATTATCCTTTCCCCTGTGTAATTACCTTAACAAGCTCCAGCTGGTTTTATTCTCAGAAGGTTTACTCCCTGATATACAGCTGCCTACCCCCTTCGTAAGTGCAGGTCCTAAATGAGCTTTTTTCTCTGTTCCCTCACCACAATCCAGATTCTTTTGGGGAGTTACCAGTACAGTAACCATACCAGGAAGTACTTAATTTATTAAGCTACTGCTTTTCTTAATCTCAGTGGAGGTATTTACTGATAAACAGCTACCTACGCAGCATGTTCTTGTCGTTCCTAATTGAGCTTTTATCTCTCTCCCCTCACCACAAATCAGATACTTCTGAGGAGTTCCCAGTACATTATCCTTTCCCCTGTGTAATTACCTTAACAGGCTCCAGCTGTTTTTATTCTCAGAAGGTTTACTCCCTGATATACTGCTGCCTACCCCCTTCGTAAGTGCAGGTCCTAAATGAGCTTTTTTCTCTGTTCCCTCACCACGATCCAGATTCTTTTGGGAGTTACCAGTACAGTAACCATACCAAGAAGTACTTAATTTATTAAGCTACTGCTTTTCTTAATCTCAGTGGAGATATTTACTGTTAAACAGCTACCTACGCAGCATGTTCATGTCGTTCCTAAATGAGCTTTTATCTCTCTCCCCTCACCACAAATCAGATTCTTCTGAGGAGTTCCCAGGACATTATCCTTTCCCCTGTGTAATTATCTTAACAAGCTCCAGCTGTTTTTATTCTCAGAAGGTTTACTCCCTGATATACAGCTGCCTACCCCCTTCGTAAGTGCAGGTCCTAAATGAGCTTATTTCTCTGTTCCCTCACCACAATCCAGATTCTTTTGGGGAGTTACCAGTACAGTAACCATACCAGGAAGTACTTAATTTATTAAGCTATTGCTTTTCTTAATCTCAGTGGAGATATTTACTGATAAACAGCTACCTACGCAGCATGTTCATGTCGTTCCTAAATGAGCTTTTATCTCTCTCCCCTCACCACAAATCAGATTCTTCTGAGGAGTTCCCAGTACATTATCCTTTCCCCTGTGTAATTACCTTAACAAGCTCCAGCTGTTTTTATTCTCGGAAGGTTTACTCCCTGATATACAGCTGCCTACCCCCTTCGTAAGTGCAGGTCCTAAATGAGCTTTTTTCTCTGTTCCCTCACCACAATCCAGATTCTTTTGGGGAGTTACCAGTACAGTAACCATACCAGGAAGTACTTAATTTATTAAGCTACTGCTTTTCTTAATCTCAGGGGAGATATTTACTGATAAACAGCTACCTACGCAGCATGTTCATGTCGTTCCTAAATGAGCTTTTATCTCTCTCCCCTCACCACAAATCAGATTCTTCTGAGGAGTTCCCAGTACATTATCCTTTCCCCTGTGTAATTACCTTAAAAAGCTCCAGCTGTTTTTATTCTCAGAAGGTTTACTCCCTGATATACAGCTGCCTACCCCCTTCGTAAGTGCAGGTCCTAAATGAGCTTTTTTCTCTGTTCCCTCACCACAATCCAGATTCTTTGGGGAGTTACCAGTACAGTAACCAGACCAGAAAGTACTTAATTTATTAAGCTACTGCTTTTCTTAATCTCAGTGGAGATATTTACTGATAAACAGCTACCTACGCAGCATGTTCTTGTCGTTCCTAATTGAGCTTTTATCTCTCTCCCCTCACCACAAATCAGATACTTCTGAGGAGTTCCCAGTACATTATCCTTTCCCCTGTGTAATTACCTTAACAGGCTCCAGCTGTTTTTATTCTCAGAAGGTTTACTCCCTGATATACTGCTGCCTACCCCCTTCGTAAGTGCAGGTCCTAAATGAGCTTTTTTCTCTGTTCCCTCACAACAATCCAGATTCTTTTGGGAGTTACCAGTACAGTAACCATACCAGGAAGTACTTAATTTATTAAGCTACTGCTTTTCTTAATCTCAGTGGAGATATTTACTGATAAACAGCTACCTACGCAGCATGTTCATGTCGTTCCTAAATGAGCTTTTATCTCTCTCCCCTCACCACAAATCAGATTCTTCTGAGGAGATCCCAGTACATTATCCTTTCCCCTGTGTAATTACCTTAACAAGCTCCAGCTGTTTTTATTCTCAGAAGGTTTACTCCCTGATATACAGCTGCCTACCCCCTTCGTAAGTGCAGGTCCTAAATGAGCTTTTTTCTCTGTTCCCTCACCACAATCCAGATTCTTTGGGGAGTTACCAGTACAGTAACAAGACCAGAAAGTACTTAATTTATTAAGCTACTGCTTTTCTTAATCTCAGTGGAGATATTTACTGATAAACAGCTACCTACGCAGCATGTTCTTGTCGTTCCTAATTGAGCTTTTATCTCTCTCCCCTCACCACAAATCAGATACTTCTGAGGAGTTCCCAGGACATTATCCTTTCCCCTGTGTAATTACCTTAACAGGCTCCAGCTGTTTTTATTCTCAGAAGGTTTACTCCCTGATATACTGCTGCCTACCCCCTTCGTAAGTGCAGGTCCTAAATGAGCTTTTTTCTCTGTTCCCTCACCACAATCCAGATTCTTTTGGGAGTTACCAGTGCAGTAACCATACCAGGAAGTACTTAATTTATTAAGCTACTGCTTTTCTTAATCTCAGTGGAGATATTTACTGATAAACAGCTACCTAGGCAGCATGTTTTTGTCGTTCCTAATTGAGCTTTTATCTCTCTCCCCTCACCACAAATCAGATACTTCTGAGGAGTTCCCAGTACATTATCCTTTCCCCTGTGTAATTACCTTAACAGGCTCCAGCTGTTTTTATTCTCAGAAGGTTTACTCCCTGATATACTGCTGCCTACCCCCTTCGTAAGTGCAGGTCCTAAAGGAGCTTTTTTCTCTGTTCCCTCACCACAATCCAGATTCATTTGGGAGTTACCAGTACAGTAACCATACCAGGAAGTACTTAATTTATTAAGCTACTGCTTTTCTTAACCTCAGTGGAGATATTTACTGATAAACAGCTACATACACAGCATGTTCATGTCGTTCCTAAATGAGCTTTTATCTCTCTCCCCTCACCACAAATCAGATTCTTCTGAGGAGTTCCCAGTACATTATCCTTTCCCCTGTGTAATTACCTTAACAAGCTGCAGCTGTTTTTATTCTCAGAAGTTTTACTTCAAGATATACAGCTGCCTACCACCTTTGTAAGTGCAGGTCCTAAATGAGCTTTTTTCTCTGTTCCCTCACCACAATCCAGATTCTTTTGGGGAATTAGCAGTACAGTAACCATACCAGGAAGTACTTAATTTATTAAGCTACAGCTTTTCTTAATCTCAGTGGAGATATTTACTGATAAACAGTTACCTACGCAGCATGTTCATGTCGTTCCTAAATGAGCTTTTATCTCTCTCCCCTCACCACAAATCAGATTCTTCTGAGGAGTTCCCAGTACATTATCCTTTCCCCTGTGTAATTACCTTAACAAGCTCCATCTGTTTTTATTCTCAGAAGGTTTACTCCCTGATAAACAGCTGCCTACCCCCTTCGTAAGAGCAGGTCCTAAATGAGCTTTTTTCTCTGTTCCCTCACCACAATCCAGATTCTTTGGGGAGTTACCAGTACAGTAACCATACCAGGAAGTACTTAATTTATTAAGATACTGCTTTTCTTAATCTCAGTGGAGATATTTACTGATAAACAGCTACCTACGCAGCATGTTCATGTCGTTCCTAAATGAGCTTTTATCTCTCTCCGCTCACCACAAATCAGATTCTTCTGAGGAGTTTCCAGGACATTATCCTTTCCCCTGTGTAATTACCTTAACAAGCTCCAGCTGTTTTTATTCACAGAAGGTTTACTCCCTGATATGCAGCTGCCTACCCCCTTCGTAATTGCAGGTCCTAAATGAGCATATTTCTCTGTTCCCTCACCACAATCCAGATTCTTTTGGGGAGTTACCAGTACAGTAACCATACCAGGAAGTACTTAATTTATTAAGCTACTGCTTTTCTTATTCTCAGTGGAGATATTTACTGATAAATAGCTACGTACGCAGCATGTTCATGTCGTTCCTAAATGAGCTTTTATCTCCCTCCCCTCACCACAAATCAGATTCTTCTGAGGAGTTCCCAGTACATTATCCTTTCCCCTGTGTAATTACCTTAACAAGCACCAGCTGTTTTTATTCTCAGAAGGTTTACTCCCTGATATACAGCTGCCTACCCCCTTCGTAATTGCAGATCCTAAATGAGCTTTTATCTCTGTTCCCTCACCACAATCCAGATTCTTTTGGGGAGTTACCAGTACAGGAACCATACCAGTAAGTACTTAATTTATTAAGCTACTGCTTTTCTTAATCTCAGTGGAGATATTTACTGATAAACAGCTACCTACGCAGCATGTTCATCTCGTTCCTAAATGAGCTTTTATCTCTCTCCCCTCACCACAAATCAGATTCTTCTGAGGAGTTCCCAGTACATTATCCTTTCCCCTTTGTAATTACCTTAACAAGCTCCAGCTGTTTTTATTCTCAGAAGGATTACTCCCTGATATACAGCTGCCTACACCCTTCGTAAGTGCAGGTCCTAAATGAGCTTTTTTCTCTGTTCCCTCACCACAATCCAGATTCTTTTGGGGAGTTACCAGTACAGTAACCATACCAGGAAGTACTTAATGTATTAAGCTACTGCTTTTCTTAATCTCAGTGGAGATATTTACTGATAAACAGCTACCTACGCAGCATGTTCATGTCGTTCCTAAATGAGCTTTTATCTCTCTCCCCTCACCACGAATCAGATTCTTCTGAGGAGTTCCCAGTACATTATCCTTTCCCCTGTGTAATTACCTTAACATGGTCCAGCTGTTTTTATTCTCAGAAGGTTTACTCCCTGATATACTGCTGCCTACCCCCTTCGTAATTGCAGGTTCTAAATGAGCTTTTTTCTCTGTTCCCTCACCACAATCCAGATTCTTTTGGGGAGTTACCAGTACAGTAACCATACCAGGAAGTACTTAATTTATTAAGCTACTGTTTTCTTAATCTCAGTGGAGATACTTACTGATAACCAGCTACCTACGCAGCATGTTCATGTCGTTCCTAAATGAGCTTTTATCTCTCTCCCCTCACCACAAATCAGATTCTTCTGAGGAGTTCCCAGTACATTATCCTTTCCCCTGTGTAATTACCTTTACAAGGTCCAGCTGTTTTTATTCTCTGAAGGTTTACTCCCTGATATACTGCTGCCTACCTACATTTTTAATTGCAGGTTCTAAATGAGCTTTTTTCTCTGTTCCCTAACCACAATCCAGATTCTTTTGGGGAGTTACCAGTACAGTAACCATACCAGGAAGTACTTAATTTATTAAGCTACTGCTTTTCTTAATCTCAGTGGAGATATTTACTGATAAACAGCTACCTACGCAGCATGTTCATGTCGTTCCTAAATGAGCTTTTATCTCTCTCCCCTCACCCCAAATCAGATTCTTCTCAGGAGTTCCCAGTACATTATTCTATCCCCTGTGTAATTACCTTAACAAGCTCCAGCTGTTTTTATTCTCAGAAGGTTTACTCCCTGATATACAGCTGCCTACCCCCTTCGTAAGTGCAGGTCCTAAATGAGCTTTTATCTCTGATCCCTCACCAAAATCCAGATTCTTATGGGGAGTTACCAGTACAGTAACCATACCAGGAAGTACTTAATTTACTAAGCTACTGCTTTTGTTAATCTCAGTGGAGATATTTACTGATAAACAGCTACCTACGCAGCATGTTCATCTCGTTCCTAAATGAGCTTTTATCTCTCTCCCCTCACCAAAAATCAGATTCTTCTGAGGAGTTCCCAGTACATTATCCTTTCCCCTGTGTAATTACCTTAACAAGCTCCAGCTGTTTTTATTCTCAGAAGGATTACTCCCTGATATACAGCTGCCTACACCCTTCGTAAGTGCAGGTCCTAAATGAGCTTTTTTCTGTGTTCCCTCACCACAATCCAGATTCTTTTGGGGAGTTACCAGTACAGTAACCATACCAGGAAGTACTTAATGTATTAAGCTACTGCTTTTCTTAATCTCAGTGGAGATATTTACTGATAAACAGCTACCTACGCAGCATGTTCATGTCGTTCCTAAATGAGCTTTTATCTCTCTCCCCTCACCACCAATCAGATTCTTCTGAGGAGTTCCCAGTACATTATCCTTTCCCCTGTGTAATTACCTTAACAAGCTCCAGCTGTTTTTATTCTCAGAAGGTTTACTCCCTGATATACAGCTGCCTACCCCCTTCGTAAGTGCAGGTCCTAAATGAGCTTTTTTCTCTGTTCCCTCACCACAATCCAGATTCTTTTGGGGAGTTACCAGTACAGTAACTATACCAGGAAGTACTTAATTTATTAAGCTACTGCTATTCTTAATCTCAGTGGAGATATTTACTGATAAACAGCTACCTACGCAGGATGTTCATGTCGTTCCTAAATGAGTATTTATCTCTCTCCCCTCACCACAAATCAGATTCTTAGGAGGAGTTCCCAGTACATTATCCTTTCTCCTGTGTAATTACCTTAACAAGCTCCAGCTGTTTTTATTGTCAGAAGGTTTACTCCCTGATATACAGCTGCCTACCCCCTTCGTAAGTGCAGGTCGTAAATGAGTTTTATTCTCTGTTCCCTCACCACAATCCAGATTCTTTTGGGGAGTTACCAGTACAGTAACCATACCAGGAAGTACTTAATTTATTAAGCTACTGCTTTTCTTAATCTCAGTGGAGATATTTACTGATAAACAGCTACGTTAGCAGCATGTTCACGTCGTTCCTAAATGAGCTTTTATCTCTCTCCCCTCACCACAAATCAGATTCTTCTGAGGAGTTCCCAGTACATTATCCTTTCCCCTGTGTAATTACCTTAACAAGCTCCAGCTGTTTTTATTCTCAGAAGGTTTACCCCCTGATATACAGCTGCCTACCCCCTTCGTAAGTGCAGGTCCTAAATGAGCCTTTTTCTCTGTTCCCTCACCACAATCCAGATTCTTTTGGGGAGTTACCAGTACAGTAACCATACCAGGAAGTACTTAATTTATTAAGCTACTGCTTTTCTTAATCTCAGTGGAGATATTTACTGATAAACAGCTACCTACGCAGCATGTTCATGTCGTTCCTAAATGAGCTTTTATCTCTCTCCCCTCACCCCAAATCAGATTCTTCTCAGGAGTTCCCAGTACATTATTCTATCCCCTGTGTAATTACCTTAACAAGCTCCAGCTGTTTTTATTCTCAGAAGGTTTACTCCCTGATATACAGCTGCCTACCCCCTTCGTAAGTGCAGGTCCTAAATGAGCTTTTATCTCTGATCCCTCACCAAAATCCAGATTCTTATGGGGAGTTACCAGTACAGTAACCATACCAGGAAGTACTTAATTTACTAAGCTACTGCTTTTGTTAATCTCAGTGGAGATATTTACTGATAAACAGCTACCTACGCAGCATGTTCATCTCGTTCCTAAATGAGCTTTTATCTCTCTCCCCTCACCAAAAATCAGATTCTTCTGAGGAGATCCCAGTACATTATCCTTTCCCCTGTGTAATTACCTTAACAAGCTCCAGCTGTTTTTATTCTCAGAAGGATTACTCCCTGATATACAGCTGCCTACACCCTTCGTAAGTGCAGGTCCTAAATGAGCTTTTTTCTGTGTTCCCTCACCACAATCCAGATTCTTTTGGGGAGTTACCAGTACAGTAACCATACCAGGAAGTACTTAATGTATTAAGCTACTGCTTTTCTTAATCTCAGTGGAGATATTTACTGATAAACAGCTACCTACGCAGCATGTTCATGTCGTTCCTAAATGAGCTTTTATCTCTCTCCCCTCACCACCAATCAGATTCTTCTGAGGAGTTCCCAGTACATTATCCTTTCCCCTGTGTAATTACCTTAACAAGCTCCAGCTGTTTTTATTCTCAGAAGGTTTACTCCCTGATATACAGCTGCCTACCCCCTTCGTAAGTGCAGGTCCTAAATGAGCTTTTTTCTCTGTTCCCTCACCACAATCCAGATTCTTTTGGGGAGTTACCAGTACAGTAACTATACCAGGAAGTACTTAATTTATTAAGCTACTGCTATTCTTAATCTCAGTGGAGATATTTACTGATAAACAGCTACCTAGGCAGGATGTTCATGTCGTTCCTAAATGAGTATTTATCTCTCTCCCCTCACCACAAATCAGATTCTTAGGAGGAGTTCCCAGTACATTATCCTTTCTCCTGTGTAATTACCTTAACAAGCTCCAGCTGTTTTTATTGTCAGAAGGTTTACTCCCTGATATACAGCTGCCTACCCCCTTCGTAAGTGCAGGTCGTAAATGAGTTTTATTCTCTGTTCCCTCACCACAATCCAGATTCTTTTGGGGAGTTACCAGTACAGTAACCATACCAGGAAGTACTTAATTTATTAAGCTACTGCTTTTCTTAATCTCAGTGGAGATATTTACTGATAAACAGCTACGTTAGCAGCATGTTCACGTCGTTCCTAAATGAGCTTTTATCTCTCTCCCCTCACCACAAATCAGATTCTTCTGAGGAGTTCCCAGTACATTATCCTTTCCCCTGTGTAATTACCTTAACAAGCTCCAGCTGTTTTTATTCTCAGAAGGTTTACCCCCTGATATACAGCTGCCTACCCCCTTCGTAAGTGCAGGTCCTAAATGAGCCTTTTTCTCTGTTCCCTCACCACAATCCAGATTCTTTTGGGGAGTTACCAGTACAGTAACCATACCAGGAAGTACTTAATTTATTAATCTACTGCTTTTCTTAATCTCAGTGGAGATATTTACTGATAAACAGGTACCTACGCAGCATGTTCATGTCGTTCCTAAATGAGCTTTTATCTCTCTCCCCTCACCACAAATCAGATTCTTCTGAGGAGTTCCCAGTACATTATCCTTTCCCCTGTGTAATTACCTTAACAAGCTCCAGCTGTTTTTATTCTCAGAAGGTTTACCCCCTGATATACAGCTGCCTACCCCCTTCGTAAGTGCAGGTCCTAAATGAGCCTTTTTCTCTGTTCCCTCACCACAATCCAGATTCTTTTGGGGAGTTACCAGTACAGTAACCATACCAGGAAGTACTTAATTTATTAATCTACTGCTTTTCTTAATCTCAGTGGAGATATTTACTGATAAACAGGTACCTACGCAGCATGTTCATGTCGTTCCTAAATGAGCTTTTATCTCTCTCCCCTCACCACAAATCAGATTCTTCTGAGGAGTTCCCAGTACATTATCCTTTCCCTTGTGTAATTACCTTAACAAGCTAAAGCTATTTTTATTCTCAGAAGTTTTACTCCCTGATATACAGCTGCCTGCCCCCTTCGTAAGTGCAGGTCCTAAATGAGCTTTTTTCTCTGTTCCCTCACCACAATCCAGATTCTTTTGGGGAGTTACCAGTACAGTAACCATACCAGGAAGTACTTAATTTATTAAGCTACTGCTTTTCTTATTCTCAGTGGAGATAATTACTGATAAACAGTTACCTACGCAGCATGTTCATATCGTTCCTAAAGGAGCTTTTATCTCTCTCCCCTCACCACAAATCAGATTCTTCTGAGGAGTTCCCAGTACATTATCCTTTCCACTGTGTAATTACCTTAACAAGCTCCAGCTATTTTTATTCTCAGAAGGTTTACTCCCTGATATACAGCTGCCTGGCCCTTCGTAAGTGCTGGTCCTAAATGAGCTTTTTTCTCTGTTCCCTCACCACAATCCAGATTCTTTTGGGGAGTTACCAGTACAGTAACCATACCAGGAAGTACTTAATTTATTAAGCTACTGCTTTTCTTATCTCAGTGGAGATAATTACTGATAAACAGTTACCTACGCAGCACGTTCATATCGTTCCTAAAGGAGCTTTTATCTCTCTCCCCTCACCACAAATCAGATTCTTCTGAGGAGTTCCCAGTACATTATCCTTTCCCCTGTGTAATTACCTTAACAAGCTCCAGCTGTTTTTATTCTCAGAAGGTTTACTCCCTGATATACAACTGCCTACCCCCTTCGTAATTGCAGGTCCTAAATGAGCTTTTTTCTCTGTTCCCTCACCACAATCCAGATTCTTTTGGGGAGTTACCAGTACAGTAACCATACCAGGAAGTACTTAATTAATAAGCTACTGCTTTTCTTAATCTCAGTGGAGATATTTACTGATAAACAGCTTCCTACGCAGCATGTTCATGTCGTTCCTAAAGGAGCTTTTATCTGTCTCCCCTCATCACAAATCAGATTCTTCTGAGGAGTTCCCAGTACATTATCCTTTCCGCTGTGTAATTACCTTAACAAGCCCCAGCTGTTTTTATTCTCAAAAGGTTTACTCCCTGATATACAGCTGCCTACCCCCTTCGTAATTGCAGGTCCTAAATGAGCTTTTTCTCTGTTCCCTCACCACAATCCAGATTCTTATGGGGTGTTACCAGTACAGTAACCATACCAGGAAGTACTTAATGTATTAAGCTTCTGCTTTTCTTAATCTCAGTGGAGATATTTACTGATAAACAGCTATCTACGCAGCATGTTCATGTCGTTCTAAAATGAGCTTTTATTTCTCTCCCCTCACCACAAATCAGATTCTTCTGAGGAGTTCCCTGTACATTATTCTTTCCCCTGTGTAATTACCTTAAGAAGCTCCAGCTGTTTTTATTCTCAGAAGGTTTACTCCCTTATATACAGCTGCCTACCCCCTTCGTAAGTGCAGGTCCTAAATGAGCTTTTCTCTCTGTTCCCTCACCACAATCCAGATTCTTTTGGGGAGTTACCAGTACAGTAACCATACCAGGAAGTACTTAACTTATTAAGCTACTGCTTTTCTTAATCTCAGTGGAGATATTTACTGATAAACAGCTACGTTAGCAGCATGTTCACGTCGTTCCTAAATGAGCTTTTATCTCTCTCCCCTCACCACAAATCAGATTCTTCTGAGGAGTTCCCAGTACATTATCCTTTCCCCTGTGTAATTACCTTAACAAGCTCCAGCTGTTTTTATTCTCAGAAGGTTTACCCCCTGATATACAGCTGCCTACCCCCTTCGTAAGTGCAGGTCCTAAATGAGCCTTTTTCTCTGTTCCCTCACCACAATCCAGATTCTTTTGGGGAGTTACCAGTACAGTAACCATACCAGGAAGTACTTAATTTATTAATCTACTGCTTTCTTAATCTCAGTGGAGATATTTACTGATAAACAGGTACCTACGCAGCATGTTCATGTCGTTCCTAAATGAGCTTTTATCTCTCTCCCCTCACCACAAATCAGATTCTTCTGAGGAGTTCCCAGTACATTATCCTTTCCCCTGTGTAATTACCTTAACAAGCTCCAGCTATTTTTATTCTCAGAAGGTTTACTCCCTGATATACAGCTGCCTGCCCCCTTCGTAAGTGCAGGTCCTAAATGAGCTTTTTTCTCTGTTCCCTCACCACAATCCAGATTCTTTTGGGGAGTTACCAGTACAGTAACCATACCAGGAAGTACTTAATTTAGTAAGCTACTGCTTTTCTTATTCTCAGTGGAGATAATTACTGATAAACAGTTACCTACGCAGCATGTTCATATCGTTCCTAAAGGAGCTTTTATCTCTCTCCCCTCACCACAAATCAGATTCTTCTGAGGAGTTCCCAGTACATTATCCTTTCCCCTGTGTAATTACCTTAACAAGCTCCAGCTGTTTTTATTCTCAGAAGGTTTACTCCTGATATACAACTGCCTACCCCCTTCGTAATTGCAGGTCCTAAATGAGCTTTTTTCTCTGTTCCCTCACCACAATCCAGATTCTTTTGGGGAGTTACCAGTACAGTAACCATACCAGGAAGTACTTAATTAATAAGCTACTGCTTTTCTTAATCTCAGTGGAGATATTTACTGATAAACAGCTTCCTACGCAGCATGTTCATGTCGTTCCTAAAGGAGCTTTTATCTGTCTCCCCTCACCACAAATCAGATTCTTCTGAGGAGTTCCCAGTACATTATCCTTTCCGCTGTGTAATTACCTAAACAAGCCCCAGCTGTTTTTATTCTCAAAAGGTTTACTCCCTGATATACAGCTGCCTACCCCCTTCGTAAGTAGAGGTCTTAAATGAGCTTTTTTCTCTGTTCCCTCACCACAATCCAGATTCTTTTGGGGAGTAACCGGTACAGTAACCATACCAGCAAGTACTTAATTTATTAAGCTACTGCTTTTCTTAATCTCAGTGGAGATATTTACTGATAAACAGCTACCTACGCAGCATGTTCATGTCGTTCCTAAATGAGCTTTTATCTCTCTACCCTCACCACAAATCAGATTCTTCTGAGGAGTTCCCAGTACATTTTCCTTTCCCCTGTGTAATTACCTTAACAATCTCCAGGTGTTTTTATTCTCAGAAGGTTTACTCCCTGATATACAGCTGCCTACCCCCTTCGTAAGTGCAGTTCCTAAATGAGCTTTTTTCTCTGTTCCCTCAACACAATCAAGATTCTTTTGGGGAGTTACAAGTACAGTAACCATACCAGAAAGTACTTAATTTATTAAGCTACTGCTTTTCTTAATCTCAGTTGTGATATTTACTGATAAACAGCTACCTATGCAGCATTTTCATGTCGTTCGTAAATGAGCTTTTATCTCTCTCCCCTCAACACAAATCAGATTCTTCTGAGGAGTTCCCAGTACATTATCCTTTCCCCTGTGGAATTACCTTAACAAGCTCCAGCTGATTTTATTCTCAGAAGGGATACTCCCTGATATACAGCTGCCTACCCCATTCGTAAGTTCAGGTCCTAAATGAGCTTTTTTCTCTGTTGCCTCACCACAGTCCAGATTCTTTTGGGGAGTTACCAGTACAGT